>NC_092121.1:11423638-11721138 GCF_045679555.1 Salvelinus alpinus
AAACAATGTAAAAAATATAAATATATAATTGAGTGAATAAAGCCGCATACAAACATGGTCTCTTTTTTTGATTTCTTTAGTAATGCAACTGGTGTTTCAGCCTAGCTCAGTGCTTTCTGTTGTGGTGGGGCAAGCCAGCAGAAAATAGGAGTGTTGTGCTGTGATTGGCTCAGTGTCTTGTCACTCATGGGGAAACTAAGTCACCAGTCCTTAGTAAGGGTAG
Organism: Salvelinus alpinus; assembly: GCF_045679555.1. Taxonomy (NCBI): domain Eukaryota; kingdom Metazoa; phylum Chordata; class Actinopteri; order Salmoniformes; family Salmonidae; genus Salvelinus; species Salvelinus alpinus. Next base: position 11,423,862 of record NC_092121.1, read on the forward strand.
ACATGGAAAATTCTAGCCCTCTGCATATAGTTACATTAGTAGTGCCTTTCCAAGAAGGCTCAAGGTCATTGGCCACAGATGAAATTACGTCAAATCACGTTATATGTACAGTAGCTTTGATTGGACTGATCATGTCAACATCTTACTTTCAAAATCTTAGCTAGCAGTCATCATCATGAATCAAGTCGACAATCTACTTGCAAATCCTTTTTAATCCTTGTCATATGAAGAGAAATAATGAAGAGAAATTATAGATAAAATGTATCGTGCTCATCCGCCATTGGACATAAACATTACACAACAAAGTTGGAAATCGCAAATCCAACAATGAGTGGTTTGAAAGGAATCAGTGACAGTGGCTAACCGCAAGCATTGCAACTGGGAAGTCGGGAATAAACGAGCTCAGACTGGGAAAATACGTTTTGAACGGTCATCCAACTCGGAATTGTCAATCTTTCTCCTTCTTTGATGACAAAATTTGCCCACGAAGGACCGCCGCGCCACCTTCCTGTTTAAGTGAGCACTTCACCACAACGTGAGTCCAAAAATGTCTTAAATGCTGCTGCATAAATGATGTAATATGCCAGGGAGATATGTATACTGTAACTAAGAAAGTAATACGAAGTGTATGTTGTGTAGTAAGCTGTTAGTTGCCCATGTGCCTCACCCTAATAATTTGGTCTATTTTCACCTCTTAATTTCGCTAAACGTAACTGTTCTGACTCAGTGGTGCACATGTAGCCTATAACCTGTTTGTGAGAAATGTCATCATCTAATATTGTAAGAGCTTTCATTGTCCCCTTTATTTATCCTATGGTTCTGACTTGGTGAACAGGGAAAATACTTTAAGAGCAGCCCATTTTTCTGCATTCTGGCGCTGTACATTTCAAAAGTGCTGAACACATAGATCTATATATATTTTCTTTATTTTGTTTAACTAGGCAAGTCAGTTAAGAACAAATTCTTATTTACAATGACGGCCTACACCGGCCAAACCCGGACGAAGCTGGGCCAATTGTGCGCCGCCCTATGGGACTCCTAATCACGGCCTGTTGTGATATAGCCTGGATTCCAACCAGGGTGTCTGTAGTGACGCCTCTAGCACTGAGATGCCATGTCCGTTTTAGCTCGCTCGTTAATGTTTCAGTAGAAACCACATTTGTTTAAGCAAGTCAGCCATATCAGCTATGTTTTTTAAAAAGGCAGTAAACAAGGCTGAATTAATTGTTTCGATGCCAAACAAGGCTCCACTGACAGCCAGTTGTAGCAGTGGTAAGGATTCACTCCATTGTGCTGAAAATAAATCTCTGCTGTTGGGACAGCTTTATGTAGGCCCTAACAGTTTGTGGGCACCGTTTGTCTCTGTTATAGTGCAATTAATGTATTGTTTAGTGTTGTGTTGTGTCTTGGCTTTGCTGGCATGCATCTAAAAAATGTGGGGGTATTTTCCCCACCAAGATTTACATGCTAAAATCAGCACTGATTGAGATAAAAACAACTACATTGGGCCTTTAATACAAAAATAATGGAACCTTGTATATTCACATTTTATAAGTCTGGATGCATTCTCCAAATCATAACCAAGATACCTGAGCCCTTTACCCACAGGACAAGGAATCTACACAGCATCGAAAGAATTCCACAGGGACGTTAGCCCATATTGACTCCAATGCTTCCCACCGTTGTGTCAAGTTTGCTGGATGTCCTTTGGGTGGTGGACCATTCTTGATGCACACAGGAAACTGTTGAGCATGAAAAACCCAGCAGTGTTGCTGTTACATTTGAGTAATTTAGCAGACACTCTTATCCAGAGTGAATTACATTAGTGAGTGAATACATTTTTCATTCTTATTCCCCATGGGAATTGAATCCACAACCCTAGCCATTCTCTACCAACTGAGCCACACAGAACCAGTTCTTCACACAAACTGATGCTCCTGGCATCTACTACCATACCCCATTCACAAGCACTTAAATCTTTTGTCTTGCCCATTCATCCTCTGAATGGCACACACACAATCCATGTCTCAATTGTCTGAAGGCTTGAAAATACTCCTTTAACCTGTCTCCTCCCCTTCATCTACACTGATTGAAGTGGATTCAATAAGGGAAATCAATAAGGGATCATAACTTTCACCTGGAAAGAGCAGGTGTTCTTAATGTTCTGATATGCTGATGAGGTAACATTATGAACACTACCATAGATACCTGCTATGCCGATGAGGTAACATTATGAACACTACCATAGATACCTGATATGCTGATGAGGTAACATTATGAACATTACCATAGATACCTGATATGCTGATGAGGTAACATTATGAACACTACCATAGATACCTGATATGCTGATGAGGTAACATTATGAACACTACCATAGATACCTGATATGCTGATGAGGTAACATTATGAACACTACCATAGATACCTGATATGCTGATGAGGTAACGTTATGAACACTACCATAGATACCTGCTATGCCGATGAGGTAACATTATGAACACTACCATAGATACCTGCTATGCCGATGAGGTAACATTATGAACACTACCATAGATACCTGATATGCCGATGAGGTAACATTATGAACACTACCATAGATACCTGATATGCTGATGAGGTAACGTTATGAACACTACCATAGATACCTGCTATGCCGATGAGGTAACATTATGAACACTACCATAGATACCTGATATGCTGATGAGGTAACATTATGAACACTACCATAGATACCTGATATGCCGATGAGGTAACATTATGAACACTACCATAGATACCTGATATGCCGATGAGGTAACGTTATGAACACTACCATAGATACCTGCTATGCTGATGAGGTAACATTATGAACACTACCATAGATACCTGATATGCTGATGAGGTAACGTTATGAACACTACCATAGATACCTGCTATGCCGATGAGGTAACATTATGAACACTACCATAGATACCTGCTATGCTGATGAGGTAACATTATGAACACTACCATAGATACCTGCTATGCCGATGAGGTAACATTATGAACACTACCATAGATACCTGATATGCCGATGAGGTAACATTATGAACACTACCATAGATACCTGCTATGCTGATGAGGTAACATTATGAACACTACCATAGATACCTGATGAGGTAATGTTATAAACACTACCCTATGAATACCGGCTATACTGATGAGGTAACGTTATAGACACTACCTTATAAATACCTGCTGGTAAGTGAGATAGGAATCAATGTGAATTATATGAGTTTACTAGATTCATGAAAAGTGACGATCCATTCAGACCAGCCTTACTGACTGAACTTTCGTAAATTATATTACATGCTGCTGGCGAAACAATGTGGAGGTTATTCACATTAGTCCTCTGAATATAGTGTATGCGTGTCTGTCTGTGAGAGAGTAAGAGATAGAGAGCCCAACATAAACCTGTGCCTGCTGGGTATTTGATGTTTTGGAATATTGATATTAAGATGATTCCGGAAAAGGAGCGCTCTCGCTCTTTGATGCATCACCAACACATGAAAGACTCCTCTATTTATATCTTGCCAAGAAAGCCCTGTGTCTGTCTGGCCTCTGTCCCAAGCTGTGTGTAGTGTAACGTAGTGTAGTGTGTGCACCAGGGAATTGGAGCTCCTCTTAGGGAGGCCCATGAAATATTAATCCACACCACTTTTCTGACAGTGAAGAATAATCTGGCATGGCCACTCACTTTGTGTGTGTGTGTGTGTGTGGTGATCACGTGTATCAGTAAATATGTGGTTGATCATTTGTACTGTAGGACAATGGGTGGTGGAAGGTAGTCCATACATGCTCATATGCCGATGGTGTCAGAATGGCCACCATGTGAATGCAGCCATGCATAAGAATGTAATAGATGTATTTTCCTCCAGCGGGGTATCTGATGTATTTTGTATTACATGGTCTGATACAAACCTAGAAATAACCAGTGTCTACATTTTATTTTTCTGCAACGCTGCAGTGGTGATGAAGCAGCGTGTTCATATTGGCTATGAGCCCGTTACCGACCTGCGTCCTCCTTTAAACTCCATTTGAACCTGCACTGCAGTGTCTCTCTGTGTGTGTTTGTGTTCCAGGGCCGAGGTGGGAAAGAGAGGGAGATGACGTGATATAACGTATTAGGAATGGGAGACCTTGAGGAGACTGTGGTTTACTTCGGGGACCAGCTGAGCAACATCTATGACTTTAAAGGCCAGATAAGTAGATTTAGGAGCTTCTTAAGACCATATTGATGAGGCTGGAGAGGATATCTGAGAGCAAAATCCAGTAGCTGACCCATCCACAAGGCTGTCCAATTTCCTCACTGCTGCTCTCCCATCTCCCCATCCACTGCCATGGCTTCTGTTTCAAACACAATTAGTAATGATGCTGATACTGCTTCTGTATGGAACATGGGCACTGGACACCACAGAAATGGAGCGTACATGGCAAAGCAATTGATTTTTATTTTAACTTTGGAACCAGACCCATTGGCCACCACATAGATTCCTGATTAATAAAACATAGCATGCAGCCTTACATTTTTCACTTCACCTACCAAAGCTTTTATAGTCAGCAATGCAAGCCATGTAGTGAAAAGGGGGGGGTCCAAGAGGTATTCATGCTAAAAACAGCTCCAGTATCTGAAAATTAGTGTGATTTGTAAACCCCCTAACAGTCTCTGGTTGATTGAGTGTTCAATTGTCATTTCACTATACTGATTATAAACAGAATTGATCCTGCATAATAGGCATACTTCATGTATGTAAGTGTAGCACAGGGAAACCATTGTTTTCTCTGCTGCTGATATTTACAGTGCAGTCCTCTGCTTTTCGTAGCACTTCCCTCCCTCCTGTATTTTGGAAAATCACAGGTTTCTGCAGCATTCAACAGCAACTGCGTGCGTGGGTGGAAATATGAAAGGCAGAAATCTAAATGTGTCTGACACACCGTCCACTGAGCCACGTTTGGTGGTTCCCCCAGAGCGCTCTGGTTACAGACAGCAGGCACCACAAGAGAGATTAGGGGCACTAAAAGTATCAACAAATATACAAATACAAAATGGGAGGTGAGCAGATTTATCATTTCCAATATGCTAAAATGATGCAACCATGTGAGCAACGTTCCATTTCTATGGTAACATTTGTTTCCTTTGTCATAAAATTGATATGAGCGTTCCATTTAAACCATATGAGAATGGTGTTCAGCCAATGTTCGCTGCCTAAATGTAAATCACAAACATTTCCTCTACATGGGATCTAATTTGTTTCACCTCAGTGCCCCCAGTCAATAACTGCTGCTGCTTCTAGCAGTTGTGACCAGGCGACAGTAACAGCCAACCAGTCACCTTGTAGCCTGATTACAGAATAGAGGACCTCTTCAGTCCCCCTTGTTTCTTACAGTAGAGGAGCTGATCAGTAAAACGTTAGGCCGTGGTGTGCCCTAACCCAACGGTTTTCACAAGTATCAAAGTGCTGATGGCCTTAACCTCATCAGCTCTTTTTCTGCTGTAAGACAAGGAAACAGTAAAGACATTTTATTGGACAAGCTCAGTTAGTAGTACTTCCGTTTCAAAACATTTCCCCCCTACTGTACAACCATGATGTCCACAATATAATGTACCCTAAACACCAGTCATAACTCCCCCTCCTATTACCCACTGACTAGTCAGAGGGAGAACTGGACAAAACTAAGAGTTAACCTTTCCACACTCATGTCAGTCTCTCCATTGGGATTTCTCTCCATTTCGTATTGACATTTATCCTCCTCGCCACAAAACGCACCGGTTTTGTGTTTATTGATACGAGTAGTATTTAAATCTTAACCTTTGGAGTTCATAAACACAGCCATGGCCCTGGGAGGCAGGCTGCGTCAGCCAGTATATGAATTGCCAGAGCCACGTTCACCAAGTCTAAAGTAGACTAACATCCTTCTCCATGTCTGTGCAACTCCAGGACTGTATTGTGCATGTGGGAGACGCTTTGTGGCCCAAGGCACAGAAACAAGAAAAACATAACTATCCTCACCCCCTAACAGCCATCCTACGCAGCAGTCATGACAGAAGACATACTTGGTCAGTTTGTATCTGTATTCTGAAGCCATCTATTGTATCATTGATTTACCTTGACAGTGGTTTCAAGGCAGCCAATGAAAATGTCAGTTGATGAATAGCAGAATTGGTTTAGGAAAGACTATTGAAACAGTCCTTGTGCATAGGGTAGACCTACAACCAAAAATGAGTGCTGGTCTGCATGCCAACCATCTGGTATTTGGAATTATGGGGTTTCTTTAAGCCAGTTGCATGAGTAGAGGACTCTAAATGTATTCATTTGACGGTTAATGATTATGGAGGTAGTGTTATAAATAACATGAACAACCCAAAGGGGTACTAGAGAGCCATAGGAGTAACAATCATTTATTTACAAGTTTGATCTGTGTTCCTCACTTATGAGAGAAGGTGGGGGGGGGGGCTCAGGTGTGGTGGCTGCATCCATGGCAACGCTGTCAACCAAACTTTGCAAGTCAGTGTTTTCCTGAGTTAACTGAGCATCAAAACGTAACACAAGCGCGGTCGAACACAGCCAGCATATTGACCATGTAAATGAACTAACCACAAAAAGATTAATTAAATAACATTTACTTGCTCCAAAACAGACACATATCGCAGTACAGATGACAGACAGCATGTATGAGGAAAAACAAAAGCAATCTTAATTCATATAGAGCAGCACCTATTGGTCAATACAGAACATGGGGAAATCTACCATTAGACAGGTGGCTGCACTTGGTAATGGTCACTAAAACACACAAAATATTGAGCAGCATATTCAATCTTAAAACAGACCAGAGGCCAAAGATATGATTGAGAAAACAAGAGTTTAGGACTCCGAGGAAATGATCAAGCTTTAAAGTATGTACTCGGCAAAAAACAATGGGATGTAGTCAAAAAGCCCACAGAGGGGAAGATGAGATGACAGAAAAAAAAGAAAACTTAAGGCTCAAGTGTAATTGCAGTTCCCATCAGAAGTCAAGAGGTAATGGTGATCACGATCAAAATGTCAACCAGATTATTCTTCACAGACTAAGAACTCAATCACTGACCAATCATAAGCTTAATTTCCATGCAAACCTTCGAGGCAGACCGAGTAAACACCTGTTAAGAGTCACTGGACACTCCCATCATAGTAACACTTCAGATAGGAAGTCAACTTCTTCTGGACTGGAAAACTGGATAAAAATTCTACAACCTGTTTCAGTTTGTCAACCATCAGTGTGAAACTGTCAAGCTTGATTTAATTTCAGTTTTGCCTGAGGATAAACAGCCCCCCCTGCTGGTCTACAGGGGAGGGACAGCCAGCCACAGGAGAGCCAACCTAGCCATGGCTCATTAATAAATGAAAGTACAGTTAATTAATGTTTAGGCTTGGTGAACAGAGGCCACTTACTGTTATAATCTGTAGATATTAAAGTCTGGATAAGGCACTGCTACCATCCCCTCCAAACGAACGAGAGCAAATCAGGTGCCATGGTGGTTGAGATGCAAATACTCAGCCGACAAAGAGCTCACGTCAAAACAGAATATACAAGATTCTGCAGAGAACAGAATGGGGGGTAAAAATAAAAAAGTGGTGAGAACAATAGAAATGCAACAAACCTGGAGAATTGTGACCCACCCGTGTCCTCCAAGTGCAACACCAAACATTCAGTGCAGAGAACGGGCTCCCAAATGAGATGGAGGGGTGGAAGAGTAAAGGGTTGAAAACAGCATATTCCAGACTAGTTTTTTGGTAAGGGGACAGTTTTTCCAAAGGACAAAAGACAAAGGCAGTACTGCTACACAGATCTACATGAATCGAAGGCCTGAATCCTGTCCAGACAGTCAGTACATAATCCCTGTAGGAGGAAGGAGCGTGAAGAAAAAAAACATCCCATCAAACTAATGAAATATATACAAAAATATTGGGAGGAAAAGCTTTTAAAAATAGAAACCCGTTGACACCATCACAACAGGAAGAAAAAACTAATACAAAATATAAAAATTTAAATAAAAAGCGCTCAGCCAACCAATGAAGGGAATACGCAGAGGAAAAAAAGACCTGAAATCAGATTTTACAATTATTTTCTTATAGTACAAGGTAACTCCCCATTTTTAAACAAAGGGATTTCCTGATAGAAAAAAATAAGACATTAAAAATCAAAGGATAAAACTTCATTTACAAGCACACTGAAATCATATATTTACACAAAAAAAAAACACATCAAAACTCCCATACACTGGCACGCATTGTTATGTCCTGATTAGCGACAGGCTGCAACCCCAGGGCCCTCCAGGGGGGGGGGGGGAAATCGCTGGCAGGAACACAAGTGAGAGACACTGGACCGCCAAGCCCAAAACCTAAAAGCTGAATGGAGGAGCTCCTGGGGGAAATAGAGCCATATCCTGGCTGTTAATTGGCAAATCGTACAAGAAGCTTTGATTGGTTTACATTAGAAGACACGCTTGCGTTTCAGGTAGGAGTCAGCATAGTGGCCCCCCAGGCCCTGGGAGTGTTGTCCCACGTAGCCCCCTTCTGGGCTGGGCTCTGGAGACGGGATCAGACGCTTGTGCCCACCAATGGGAGTCTAGAGGGGGCAGAGACATAACTACTGTAAATGCCATGGTGAAAAACGGGGACAGAACAGGAAATGGCAGACCAACCGACAATGACAAAGAGGCACACTGACCTTCATCCCCAGACCAGATGGGTACAGGTTAGAGTGGCTCACAGGAGGCATGCCCACAGCCTGAACAGACAAACAGTGTTCAGTGATCAAAACAGAACCACAATGCATTGGTCTCATCTAAAAAAGGCACAATATGTACGTTTTGATTTCCAGTAAAGACGGGCGGCTTGGGTCTTTGTGAGCGCAAAACTAAGAGGAACAAACAGGCACAGTACAGCCCGATCTATCCCTTCAACTTTGACACAGTCCACTCAAACAGAAAGATGCAATATCGAACATCCACATGTGACTTCACAGGATTCTGCTACAAAATCTCTGCAGGACACTCCTCCGCCATTTTGTTTGTCATCGTTCTGCCAGCATGGCTACTGTGGTTATGCAACAATGTACGGCTTCAAGCATATCAGATCATGTGTTGTCCGCATTCGTCTGAGTGGACCAAGGACACCCAGATTTAGCCAATAATTTGACTTAACATTTTCAGCCCAACTGTTACATAACGTTTCAGAACTTAGATTGTCCCCAACATGGGTGCTAGACTAGCCAACAGATGTCAAGACATCTCCGCTAAGTCTAAATAACAGAGGTCATCCTTTATATTTTGATCAGACACTCAATCCTCATTAGATCTGTTGATTACATTGGGAAGAGGCAGAGGAAAAGTCTAAGCAGCAGTGAGGGTGGGTGTCAGTGTGGGCCTACCTTGTTGAGATGGCTGGAGGGGAGGCTGCCGGGGCCGGGTGCCACCGAGCTGTAGTAGGAAGACGAGGGCGGGCTGGGGGGGTAACTATAGTGGGAGGAGGCCTGCTCACTGTAGCCGGGGTGACCAAACCGCTACGGAGACATTCATCAAGTTATTCTATGCTGCATGTAGTTACACATGTATATATAAAAATTCAAGATAACAAAGGAGAGTGGAAATTAAAAAGGCAAGAGATGCCACAGTTTGAAGGCTGGATGTGAAGTGGAGATGGTAGTGTCTCTTACCTGCTGCCCGAACCCTGCCAGAGCTCCAGTGTCCAGAGCCTCCTGCTGTTCATACAAATGGGCCAGAGGGTCCTGGGGAGAGAGGAGCCAGACGCCATTAAACCTGCTGCTCATGTAACCAAGTTAACACCTGTTAGTGATCCAATCCCGTTAGCGGGATCGATTTGACAACATCCAGTGAAATTGCAGAGCTCCAAATTCAAACCAACGAAAAATCAATTCACAAAAATATAAGTAATACATAAAAATAAAGCTCAACTTCTAGTTAATCCAGCAGCATTGTCAGATTTCAAAAAGGCTTTACGGCGAAAGCAAACCGTGCGATTATCTGAGGACAGCGCCCCGCTGGCAGGTGGCGACACAAGTCAGAAATAACGATATAATAAATGCCTTACCTTTGAAGATCTTCTGTTGGCACTCAAATGTCCCAGAAACATCACAAATGGTCCTTCTGCTCGATAATGTCCTTTATATCTCCAAAATGTCCATTTGGCGAGTTTGGTCAGAAATACACCGGTACCAACTCGCCCAACATGACTACAAAGTATCTAATAAGTTAACTGTAAACTTGGTCCAAACAACGTTCCTAATCCAACCTCAGGTATCCTAAAACATAAATAATCGATAAAAATTAAGACGGGATAAACTGTTTTCAATACCGGGATAAACTGTTTTCAATACCGGATAAAAACGTGAAGCGCGTTTCAGTTCACGCGCACCAAACAGTAGAATCCATCTGGAATGACACTTACAAAGAACAGCCGTACTTCATTTCTCAAAATAAAAACATCAAGCAATTTCTAAAGACTGTTGACATCTGGTGAAAGCTATAGGAACTGCAACCAGGTTCCTATTAAATAGGGCTTTCAATAGAAAACCAATGGGAAATACTATGACCTCAATTTTTCCCCCCTGGATGGTTTGTCCTCAGGGTTTCGCCTGCCAAATCAGTTCTGTTATACTCAGACATTATTTTAACAGTTTTAGAAACTTGTGTTTTCTATCCAAATCTACCAATTATATGCATATCCTAGCCTCTGGGCCTGAGTAACAGGCAGTTTACTTTGCGCACGCTTTTCATCCGGATGTGAAAATACTGCTCCCAATCACTAAGAAGTTATTAAGATCGTATCGTACTCTTACTCCACAGCTGCAAGCTTTTTGGTGGCGCATCTGGCTAGTACGTTGTCAAGCGGGCAGGCCCATGTTTGAGAGGCAGAGGACCCTAGGTTCAAACCATTGTGAGGACAGGGTAGCCAGACAGGAAGTGGTGCTGATAAGCAGGCCCACTGTTCTATCACACTAGAAAAAAGTCTATGCACTGACCACTGGGCAGCCAGGGAGGTAAAAAACCCACCTGTGGCCACAATGACCTTAACCAAGACAGCAGTGTCCTCAGATATCAAATAAACATCAATGACCAGGCATTCTATCACAACACATTAGCCATGCCAGGCACTAGGGCTGGACAGTAAAGGTTAGAGGATAAGGGGAACCTACCTGGTGTATTGGGGGGTAGTCTGGGGTGTAGGACTCCTGGTAGCGCAGCTTGTAGTTACAGAGGATGTTCTGTGTGCGCTGGTTGCCTAGCGCTGGTCTCTTCCTGTAAGGGTGGGGCCTGCAGTTGGCGCCTGTGTGAAGGACGGCAGGAATGGAAGAGGTGAAAAACCCTATGGGTCAGTATTGGGAAGAAATCAGAGCCAAACTTCACAGGCTGCAGACAGTAGGAAGGGCAGCTCACCTGAGGATGGGAACAGGCTGTGGACATTGAAGGAGTTCTGGGGAAGATTTACATCGTTGGGAGGGTGTCCTAGTATGGACATCTATTGGAGAAAACATTGTAAAAATAATAAATCAGAGGACTTGATGTTATGTAATGAGGCACAATGACTTGATCATCCCTGCTAGTAGGGACAATATTAAAAGTATACAGAGCATTTTAATCATCATACCCCAGGTGCTGTAAACCCCTCTGTCCCCATCACTCCACCCAGGTGGGAGATTGACATGCCCTGGAGAGTGGGGGAGGGGTTCTGGGAGAAGCTGGTGGGAGACTCTCTGCCCAGGGGGTGACCCATAGAGTGGAGGTTTATAGGGTCTGACTGGAGGCCCAGGGATGGAACCACACCGCCTGGGGACACGAGACAAACACCTTATTAATATAACACCCCATCACTACACTGTAGAGAGCCCTGAGATTACACTGAAAATCAATACAACACTAACAGTAAATAACCTAGATGTAATAAGCACAAGAGGTCGACCGATTATGATATTTCAACGCCGATACCGATTATTGGAGGACCAAAAAAAGCCGATACCGATCGGCCAATTTGTAATAATGACAATTACAACAATACTGAATGAACACGTATTTTAACTTAATATAATACATCAATAAAATCAATTTATCCTCAAATAGATAATGAAACTTGTTCAATTCGGTTTAAATATTGCAAAAACAAAGTGTTGGAGAAATAAGTAAAAGTGCAATATGTGCCATGTAAGAAAGCTAACATTTAAGTTCCTTGCTCAGAACATGAGAACATATGAAAGCTGGTGATTCCTTTTAACATGAGTCTTCAATATTCCCAGGTAAGAAGTTTTTGGTTGTAGTTATTTCATATACCTTTGATTATTGGATGTTCTTATAGGCACTTTAGTATTGCCAGTGTAACAGTATAAATTCCATCCCTCTCCTCGCTCCTACCTGGGCTCGAACCAGGAACACAACGACAACAGCCACCCCTCGAAGCAGCGTTGCCCATGCAGAGCAATGGGAACAACTATTCCAAGTCTCAGAGCGAGTGACGTTTGAAACGCTATTAGCGCGCACCCCGCTAACTAGCTAGCCATTTCACATCGGTTACACCAGCCTAATCTTGGGAGTTGATAGGCTTGAAGTCAGAACAGCGCAATGCTTGAAGCATTGGGAAGAGCTGCTGGCAAAACGCACGAAAATGCTATTTGAATGAATGCTTACGAGCCTGCTGGTGCCTACCATCGCTCAGTCAGACTGCTCTATCAAATCATAGACTTAATTATAACATAACACACAGAAATACAAGCCGTAGGTCATTAATATGGTCGAATCCGGAAACTATCATCTCGAAAACAAAACGTTTATTCTTTCAGTGAAATACGGAACCGTTCCGTATTTTACCTAACGGGTGGCATCCCATAAGTCTAAATATTCCTGTTACATTGCACAACCTTCAATGTTATGTCATCATTACGTAAAATTCTGGCAAATTAGTTCGCAATGAGCCAGGCGGCCCAAACTGTTGCATATACCCTGACTCTGCGTGCAATGAACGCAAGAGAAGTGACACCATTTCACCTGGTTAAAATTGCCTGCTAACCTGGATTTCTTTTAGCTAAATATTCAGGTTTAAAAATATATACTTCTGTGTATTGATTTTAAGAAAGGCATTGATGTTTATGGTTAGGTACATGTTGGAGCAACGACAGTCATTTTTCGCAAATGCCACCGCATCGATTATATGCAACGCAGGACACGCTAGATAAACAAGTAATATCATCAACCATGTGTAGTTAACTAGTGATTATGATTGATTGATTGGTTGTTTTTTTATAAGATAAGTTTAATGCTAGCTAGTAACTTACCATGGCTTCTTACTGCATTCGCGTAACAGGTGGGCTCCTCGTGAGGCAGGTGGTTAGAGCGTTGGACTAGTTAACCGTAAGGTTGCAAGATTGAATCCCTGAGCTGACAAGGTAAAAATCTGTCGTTCTGCCCCTGAACAAGGCAGTTAACCCACTGTTCCTAGGCCGTCATTGAAAATAAGAATGTGTTCTTAACTGACTTGCCTAGTTAAATAAAGGTGTACATTAAAAAATACAAATAAATAAAAGGCTAAATCGGCATTCCAAAATCACCGATTTCCAGTTGTTATGAAAACTTGAAATCGGCCCTAATTAAATCGGCCATTCCAATTAGTCTGTCGACCTCTAATAAGTACTGCCCAAATCCACTACATGTGTAAAGAACCTGCAATGGAATCACTAACAGAGCAGCAGGGCTAGCATAGCATGCATATGCTCAGCATCAATGTAGAACATTGCTGTATGTGATAAATAAGCCAAACTAGAGAAACGGCTACTAGTGAGTTGTATTGGCAATACAAATAGACTTTAGTCTTGCCAATAAAGAATTTTAAAATGAGATGAATAGAAGGCCAAACCTTGAGGCAGGTCTCCCAGCAGATGGACTCCCTGCTGGAGAGGCATAGCAGCCAGAAGGTTGTCCCCCATCAGTCCTGCCTGTAGGAGACATGAGTTAGACACACGCCTCAGTGACCCACAAGATGCTAAAATAGTCTACATATCCGATATTTACTGAACCAAAAATGGCACATTTCAGAATTATGTCAGTCAACAGAATTCACAGTAAAACACTTCAAAACCAAACCAGTTGCACATTAATATTACTAGAAAAGCACCACAAAAAGGCAGCAGCTTTCCCGAGGGAGAGCATTTACCAGCTTTGGTTTAGGGAGCAGTCTCTTCACGACAAACCTATATCTACCACGCACATCTACACGCGTTCAGTGATCACTCACACAGGGAAGTAGTCGATTCTCTTTATTGTGCAGCACCTGAGCCCAGAGAAGATGATTCCCCAAAAAGGCTTGCTGATAGTAGAGGAGAGAATAAAGTAGGAGAAGTGTGGATGAGAGAGACTAATGAACCAACAAAAGAGGGGAGAGGAGCTGGAGGAGAGGGAGGTGGTGAGTATGCAGGGCATGGTATGCAGGGTACCTGTTGAACTTGGGCCTGGTTCTGGAGGAGGAGCTGGAGCAGAGCAGCAGAGAGGGCGGGGTTAGCCAGCAGGGGCATGGTGGGAGCAGCACCAAGGAGACCTGCAGAGAAACCATTTGACCTTAAGACATGACAACCTATTCATTCACCATGCATTAAAAGGTGCAATATGCATCCCTGTTGTTAAAATTCTAATAGTTTGCCAAATTTCAGTTGTGACAAAACAAGCAAGTGTAAAGAATCATTGTGTGATCTAAACCGATGTGAAATATATTTTCAGCTGGTGTACAAAACCAAAAGTAAGACTCAAAAACAAAAACCTTAATGAGAAGCATAGAAATTGTGCGCATAGAAAATATCTACCACTTCTTAGACTTGCTTACAATGAGAAAGAAATGTGAGTTATAGGTCTGTCAATGTGAATTTGGTCAGGTCGGCAAAAAAGTTACTATTGTAGCTTAAAAGCACGTGTCAAACTCATTCCACGGAATTTCTACGGGTTTTGGCTCCTTTGTACTTGATTGATGAATTAAGGTCACTAATTAGTATAGAACTCCCCTCACCTGGTTGTCTAGGTCTTAATTGAAAGGAAAAAACAGCAGACACTAGGCCCACCATGGAATGAGTTTGACACCCCTGCTTTAAAGCTTACCCCCACACCAGGGTAAGAGACTCAAACCATACATTGTCTTCCTTTAGAAAATGGCATGTTCTTACTCACCTTGTTTCCTGCCCTGGGTGAGGGGGTTGAGCAGCATCTTGAGGGTGGCAGGGTTACTGAGGCCTGTGAGGATCTGCATGGCTGTGGGCTCAGGGAGGAGACCTTTCCCTCGGTTCAGGGCCTGTGGAGGAGGAAGGGGAGGACAGCCATTCAGAACAGTTGTTTTACCACAGTAACATAAGGGAGTACTAGTTCAAACATATGGTCTGGTGTGGCAACCAAGAAGTCTTTACCATGGTCTGGGCAGCGATGAGGGCAGCCAGCATGCTCCTTCCCGGGGGTCCAGGGGCACAGAAGGAGACGCGGATGTGGGTCCCACCTAGCGCCCTGCCGTCAGCCTCTCGCTGCACCTGCTCAGCCATCTCTGCCGAGGAGAACTCCAACATGGCAAACCGCCGGAAACTGTCATCCTGGCCCTGAGCCAACTGAATAAAGGACAATTAAGTTAAATATGCATTCAGTCCAAAACTAATGACTACGTTTGCCATTTAAATAGGTTTACACAGAATTCAAGTAGAATGATGGTAGACAGTAGGTGGGATTAAACTGAATCATGCCCAGTGGCATTCTGTAATATAAAGTAGAGCAAATACTTGGGACTTCATGTTCCCAAATCTTCTCTCCAGTTTGCCACAGCTACTACTGGAGTCTCAATGTTTAAAAGCAATTACCAATCAATTCTCTCCCGTTTGTCGATCTACAAAGGCAATAAACAATGTAACAAGACCAAGTGAGCTATGAAAAAAATTAAGAGCTGAGTTTATTCCTGAGTCTTAACCTGTCCAATAGTTAAATTGTCTCACTCACACTATTACGCAACAGTGTTCTGCCAGACCTCAAACTACTGTGCCCTATAGGTATATGAATGACTATGTGTGCTTGTGGTGCCAAAAGGACACTGCTGTCTCATTCCAGAAAGGCCTGTAGGGTCAGAGCCCTGTTGACTGACACCACCTGGGAGTCAGGTGGTCATCACCATAGAAACCAGCAATGCTCATTGCTATAGAAACAGAGTGGCCACAGGAAAAGCAGGTCAAAGGTGAGGGCTCGAAAGCCAGATTCATACAAAAATACTCCATCTATAGCCACGTGAACTGCCCAAGATCCTGTCATCACTACGGATGCCCCATGTTACATGATAACACAACCATCTGAACCTTGTAGCACAGCTACCTCAAACACACTTGCTCAGTGTAAACAAAAGCAGTTGCAGTGTTTCCCCTACATGCACATAGCAGCAGTCCACTGCAGTTTTTAAATCGTGGCCACCACTGAAACTGTAATTAATATATAATAAAAATATTTCAGGATGGTAAAACATTCAGTGTAAACCAGATATAAAGTATGTAGACAAGACAATGGAGATCTATATCTTTAAGAACTAACAATCAAAGTTTAAAAAAGTCCAGAACAATCAAAAATTCTGAAAATGGCATGGCATTGGCACTCAATTGATTTTGTTATACGTTTGAGTCACCCAGATAGCATAAGAAAAAAGGTATAAGCAATGGCAATGTGCAGAATTGCAGGAAATTAGCTCTAAAACTAAATGGTTTTTGAGGCCAAGAGGGCCTCTAATACCATGCCCACGTCAACTTTGCCACCGCTGCTTCAAAAAAAAAAGAAAACATAGGGGGAAACTTTCATGACTAACAAAGTATAAAGTGCCAAAGGTACAAGCAGGTATGTTCTGCTTGCTACTAGAGTATCCTGGAGCCACTCAGATACAAATTGAACTGAGAAAAGCTACTAGATATATATACTATTCATGAGTCAGATACACATGTTAAATCCTCTGAAAATATCAGTGCAAGTTTGCGTGCGAGGGCGTTGGAGTTCCTGTGCGCGTGTTCGCATGTGACTGACCTGGCAGAAGATGGGTGCGTGCGTGTCGGCCAGGGCATTGCTGAGGTCCTGGGCGGTCAGCAGGCTGGGGGGCAGACGGTCCACACAGAGACACCTGGAGTGCAACAGGGGGTAGGTGAGGGAGCCCACCTCAGTCCAGTGGACATACAGCATCCTGGAGCCCAGCTGCTTCCCCAGCAGCTCAGACTTAGCCCTAGCCGCAGAGTCCTTCTTCATGTACTCCACGAAGCCGTAGCCCTTGGAGTGGCCAGTGGAGGCACTGTGGACCAGGAAGCAGCGCTCCAGGTTGCCGAAGGGTCTCACCAGCTCCTCAAACTGCTGCTGGGAGAAAGCGTGGGGCAGGTTGGCGATGCACAGCAGCGAGTCGGTGGGCTGCAGCTGCACAGAGATCTCCCGCTCCCGCAACATGTGCTGGTGGAACTCTTTGATGGCACATTGTGCCTGCTCCCCATGGAGCAGTGTGACGAAGGCTGAGGGGGGAAGAGGAGAGAATATGAGCTAAGACTGTGAAAAACTATGTGGAAGGTTACATTGCTCAAAATAGGAAGAGAGTTGAGGAATGTTTGTCAAGCTCTGTCAGAGCCTGCTGCATCCAATTAGTCTTTTTTTACCTACCTGTTCCCTTGTATTTGTCCACAAAACAGTACTTCAAGTCATAGTTGCGCAACAGCTCATGTACCTCCTGAAAGGGAGAAATTGTGGTTAGCTACAATCAGTGTTCCCCCTATAATTTTTCCCACAGAACTCTCATGCTAATATTTTTAAAAGTCCTCCTTGGCCTGAGAATTTGTATGTTTTGAAGCTAATTTCCTGCAATTCTACACATCTTGCCTGGGCTTATGCAGTGTTCTTATGCCATCTGAGTGACACAAAAATGGGGGCCTTATGCCATTTTAGATTCTCCCCATCTAGTTTTTATTTTTGTGATTGTTGGTTCTATCATATTTTTGGGCATGGAAGCAACGATTTAGCAGTGGCAGCCCACCGCTGCTAAATTATTTACTTGACTTAAATGAATACCATTACCTTTATAATACATTAATGGGTTATTCTCCAACTACCACAGAACACGTAAAAACATAAATGTGATATTCCCAGATTAGTACAGGTCTACGTTTAACCATACAATGGTGTAGTATTGTAGGCATAAATTATGCTTAAAAATAAGTGTTAGACACTACAATCCCTTGAAAACATGACAAACTAATGTGATGTGTGAACATCACTAATCTAAAGCCATCTGTTGTGTAGCTCCATCTACATGTCTACTTTTATTCACTGACCTGCTGTTCCATTCATTGGGGGGGTCGAAGCATGCTGCTATCCGTTTTTTAAATGTCCAATTAGGGATAGTGTGACATTGGCAAGTGTTTTCCACAACAATATTTGAGTATACACCATCTGTAGTACCTAAATGCTCATCAGTATTGATCAAAACAATTTAAGATGATTGCTTGCTTACAACAGGTGTCTTTGCCAATAAGAAACAAAAGCAAAGTCATCACCAGCTATTGGGCAATGGTGGAAAAAAAGTCGCCCATTCACTGTGCTAGGAGAAATGTTGTTCCACAATGCTGCCTGTTCCACAAACGAATCGCAATGCTGTCTAGCATTTTCTGAAAGCGGCTACGTTGCCTCTACACCTTCAACCCTTTGTCACTGCTACTCACGTTCCCATCTCGAACTCCCAATATGCACCCAAGCAAACAATGAAACGCGCACAGGCCACAGTTCCCCACGAGTCAAGCATGTTCCAACTTTTTTTTAAACAAAATGTTCCAGGGCCATGAAATTGGTTTCAATGAGGGACATTAACTGAAAATAATTTAACGACAGACTTCTGAACCAGTCACATAAAATGCATGTCAATCCATAGCCTGACAATTACTGGTCAAAACAAAACAAACAGTTTTGCTAACGTTAGCAACTAGCATTGCCTTTCCGCACGAGGATTTTAATTCTGCACTTTCAACTTGTCCATCAACCACGCGCGATGTTGGAGTGGGCAATAGCAGTCAGGCGGTGAATAACCACCAAACATCACCTACCACGTAGTAGATACTTTGAGAACTCAAATAAAGTTTATTCGCGACATAATTAGGAACGACAATTAGTTCGCAAATCGTTGTTACTAGGAAACTATGCTAGCTAACGTTAAGATAAGCTAGCTAACTAGAATACATACATCACCAAGTCAGCGAACTCCGTTAAACTACTGGTAATATAGCTAGATGTCAATTTCATGGCAAGGGTATAGTTATTTATCTTTTACATAACGTTACTAGATTAACGAGCTGCATCCTGGGCTTGATCTGATGAAATTACTGACCCGCGTTAGATTTCTACGTTAACGCTTGTGAAAACTAAAAAAAGTTTAGGAAACTTACCTGATTGCTAACATCGGATGGCAGGTTTTTAATTATGATTTTCCGGCGATTGTAAAACTCTCGACGAGTTCTGTCCAAGCGACTCTCAATCTCTTCAGGGCTAAGCGTCGTCAACTCTTCATCGACCCTTCGCTGACACTCGTTGTCCGATGATGCATCCCCATCACTGGGCTCGAGTTCGGGATCCCTGGATACCCAATTCTCGTGTTCGACAGCGGGGTCATAGTTTTCGTGAAGTGTACGGCTAGCGAAATTGGGCCCTGCATTTGGATTTTCTTCTCTGGGAGCTGCGCTAACGGACACCGCGGCCGCCATCACCTTTGCTTGAAAGTTTTCTGAAACTGACAACACCTTCAGATTTGAGCAGTTTAAACAATACACACATGGGCGCAACTCGGTTTCTAATTGGACGAGAGGATGCATTTTTTTTATACCACGTCACGTCATGAGCGGGGCGGGTAGTTGTAGCTTGCCTGTCATAAATCAAAACCAGTGATGCCCACTGCAAATTCAACAAACCCACATGATCCAGTACATTGAATTGAATTACCGGTATGAACATATGGAGAAAATCACTATATAATTTCTGATTCAATAGAAGTTGAGGTGTTTGCATTACATTCAGCTGTGTATGTCGCTGATTGACAGGAAAATTGATTTTATTTGGAAAAGCTCAACTAATAGGGAAATTATTTAGGCATAAAATCAAATTAGCTTTCGCCTCGAGGCACACTGGACCTTAGCATGTTTATCATACCACATCTGAGTAGACAGTTTGCTCAAGTTGGCAAACAGACTTCCCTTAGCTTTGCACTCAACCCTCTTTTTTAAATAAATACACAATTGGTCATTTACATTCGGTGAAAGTGTTACAAATGATGAACTAACAATTCACAACCTGCATTTTTTGGGCTTTGGTCAAATTTATTAAACACAGTCAAGGGATACAAATGCTTAATTTTCAACATTCGCCCACTCAAACATTTAATACATACAAACATAAGGAAAAACATGATATGATACAATACAATCAGTAAATGTTTTATATTTACACCAATACAGAAATAAAGAGAAACTGTTGGTAATATACATGCCTCAATTGAAGTGTTATATTAATCATGTGAACATTATGAGTGACAAATCATGTGCAATGACAACTCCTCTCCTGTTCTGGATACTAAATATTTCATATGAATGGGATCCTCCAACTCGGGCTAAAAGGTAGAACCTAATTTGATCAGTCACGGAACCTGGACCCGGTTCTCCTCCCGAGACAGCACTATAGCTGCCATTCAGGGAATTTCACACCTAAAAAAATAATATCTGTCACATCAAAATAAAACAGGTGCCATCACTAAGGGCTCATCTATATGAATGAATGGATGAGAATTACTAAAAACCTGAGTTCCTATTTATTAATACAAAGAGCAGTCTACTCCTTCAGAACAGACAGAGGGCACTGTGGTTCAGGGTGTGGTGTAGACTCTAGAGTAGACTTATGTAGCAAAGTGCTGAGTTATACAGGAGTAAGGCCAGCTGGCCTGTGAAAAAGTAAGGTTCTCATTGGCTAATTTGGGCCAGCCGCACATTGGGTTGCCGTTCGTATGTCTTGCGAATCGCTTCGATGGACTCAATGAGGGATTTGAAAGATGGCCTTCTCGCAGGGTCAAAGTCCCAACAATGCTGCATCAACATGCGGATCTGTTGAAAACAAAGACAGGTTTGTTTCCCTAGGTGCATCTGGCTTACAGAAATAATGATGACTGTGTGAGTGTTTAGCTGTATGCTTTACCTCACTAGGACAGTCTCGGGGGCAGGGCAACCTATTGTGTTTCTCCAGCAGCTTGATCAGCACCATCACCGTCATCTGACCCTGCACGTTACCCATCATCTGAACGAACTTCTATAAAAAAAAAACACATACAAAACGCACACGTCACAATTAATACACTCAGCAAACCACACACTGACTGCATCATAATTATGTAAAGGGTTGGTGGCCTTGATTAAATGGATCATGCGGATTTAGATGGAGACAGAGGGTGTCATTTCGTACCACTGGAGGGCTCTGACGATATTCACCGTGGGTCAGGACCTCATAGAGCGTCACGCCAAAGGACCAAATGTCTGAAGAGAAGGAAAACTTGCTCTCCTTCAGACACTCAATTGCATACCTGTAAATAAAGTAAAAGTTTACTGTAAGACACCTTTTAATGCACACATCTGGACTCTAAATTAGCAGCCCAGAGCCCAGCAGGGAAGTAATTACTCAATGGCTCCAGGACTCACCAGAACACAGGACTGTCTCCATCCTCACGCACGCGGTAGTAAACATCTCCCTCTGGGATGTATTTGGTAAGGCCAAAGTCCCCGATCTTCACCAGATGCTCATTCTCCACCAGTACGTTCCGGGCAGCCAAGTCCCGGTGGATGTATCGCTTCGAGTGCAGGTAATCCATCCCCTTAAAAAGGAAAAAAAGCAGAAGGAGCAGAAGGAGAGATGAGGGAGACCAAGGTGAAAGAGAGTAGCGGTTAGAGAAGAAAATAGAGTACTTTAATCTATTGTTGTATAAAACAATACTCCAATATTGGATAGCAAATCTTTAACTTGAACCCAAACAGTGTACCTGCTACAGAACTAAACAGAACCCTAGAAGGAATCTAGATTACATATATCTTTATATTACCAGCCCCCCGTGCAGTGCTCTTGTCTCAC
This sequence comes from Salvelinus alpinus, assembly GCF_045679555.1. NCBI lineage: Eukaryota > Metazoa > Chordata > Actinopteri > Salmoniformes > Salmonidae > Salvelinus > Salvelinus alpinus. The sequence goes on from NC_092121.1 coordinate 11,446,051, forward strand.
CTGGCAGATCTGCTGTGCAAAGAGGAGGCTGTGAGCCAAGCCCAGGCGGTGTTTGACTAGGTACTCTCTGAGGCTGCCCAGCGGTAGAAACTCCATAATCAGCTGCACCGTCTGCCCTCCTGTAGAGACAATGAAACAGGCATTTCCAGCAGTCACTCATACATACAAATGCTACCCTACACATGTAAATGTGAACAGATGCTGGAAACCCCCCACACATGAACATGTCATATGTAGGAAGGAGCCAAGCAAGAAATGTAATAAACAAGCATTGTATGAAAATGAGACTGCCAGTCATATACAGCAGGTGGATGGCAGACAGGTGAGCTTGGCTGGATCACATGCCACTCACCCAGCTCAGAGCAGCAGCCCTTGTACTTGACTATGTTGCCGTGGTAAAGAGACTTGAGGATCTCAATCTCCTTCATCCAGCCTTCACGGAGATGGCTGCCTCCCTCATGCTTCAGGGCCTTCACTGCTACATAGTCCCCTGTCCCGTCGTTGGCTGGGTCATACACATAGAGAATCACCTTCCCAAAGTGACCCTGGAGACAAAGAGAGATCACAAAGCATTCTCTCAGTTAGAGGGAGGCCAGGGAATAATGTTTTACATAACGCTAGTAGATCACAAAGTACAACAGAAGATGAAGAGCACAGAGGTGTTTATAAGAGTCACGTTGTCCTGCGGGGAAATTAACTCACCTCTCCTAAGTCCCGGATCTTTTTCAAGTAGCGTTTGAGGAAAACGTTGGGGTCAGCGTCCGGGAGAGACTCCAGGGGGGATATGTCAGGATCTGATCAGAAACCAGGAGAGCAACATTAAAGCAACACTAATCAATCACAAAAATGTGGTCAATCTAAATGCTAGAGGAGGAAACGGAGAGAAACAGACTGTGATCCAAAGAATAAAAGGAGAGGACATACTCTTGATCTGTAGTTCAGTGAGCTCTCGAAGCACAGTGCGGAAGGACGGCCTCTCCCGGGGTTCGTAGGTCAAACACATGCTAATGAAGCTGGCCAGTTCCTGCGACGAGGCCTCGGTGAGGCGACTCCGCGTCTCGTAGAAACGCTCTTTCTGTTGGCAGGAGAGAGGTCAGGGGTCAGCATGAATCACAGGCATGGTAAGAGGATGGCAGATAAATGAGTTATGATTAGAGGGAGGAGAATTGAAGGGCAGTGACGATAGGGCCGTAGGTACCTCAGTGAGCGTGCTGCCACTCATGGGCAAATCTCCATTGTTGCAGATCTCCAGCAGTGTGGCTCCAAAGCTCCACTGGTCGGCAGCACTGCCGAATGGGGCACCGCTTGGCACACACTCCGGGGCGATCCATGGGATTCGCTCGACACGCTCTGTAGGGCATAGAGACAGTCTAAGTCAGACCAGGCTATATAATACCACTACATTCAGTAGGTTCATGAATCACATGGTCTCACAAGACAAACTAAATAACCTCTAAAGCCTTCCTGCTAAGTGTCAATATGATGGCAAGTGCAAGACAACCAGGAAGTGGGCCTCACAGCAACCAGGAAGTGGTTTGCATAGGGCTTCTTGTGACTCAATCTGATCTAAAAGAATGAAGACCAAGCAAAATCACCAGAGACGGAAATTGAGTGTTGACAAAATAACTCACTGTGAAGAGATTCTATTTATCATGTAGTGAGTGTTGCCCAACACGGAAGTGGTCTGGTAGGAACTAACTGTTTTATTGGTCAAGTAGGAACTAACCTTCTCTGGACAGCACGCTGAGGGCGATGCCTGGATCGCTCAGCTTGACGAAGGGAAAGGAGCCCTCCTCCAGACCACGGCGAGCCACCAGAATGTTTTTGGCACAGACGTTACCGTGTACCAGTTGTTTAGTCTCCTGCAGTAACCAGGTGGTAGAGGTAACAACATAAAGAACATTCAGGACACTCAATAGTGGGAGATGAGGGTTGGCAATACATTAACTATGGACACAAGGGTTTACAGTTTGAAACAGAGGGACTATCACAGAAGACAGGAGATCAACATCCTAAAAGATCACTGTTTCATACAATGAGTGAGGAGTAATCTTAGTTTGTTGTGAGGGTATCAGGCTGACTTACGAGGTAGCTCAGGGCACTGGCCAGCTGTTTGGCTACAGTAAATTTCCACTGAGGAGTGACCAGCGCCCTTTCCCTTCGCAGGAACACATCCAGAGGCCCAAACTCCACAAACTCCTCCACCATGATGTCTGCAGACAGGTCAAAGACAAGGAGTATTATCAAGGATCACACCACTCACTGTTAGAGATGACCGACACTTCACTGTATTGAGTCTAATTTAAAGGCTATGGTTTGGCTGAGAGTCAGGCTTGTGGTTGTACTGTACACCAGTCCTGTTGCCTAGTAATTCAAACAACCAATACAATTAACCTTCTGAGAGGGAAGTGTCAGTGCTGAAGAAGGAAGTTGCACAGCTGAAAGAGGAAGTGTGAGGTTGAGTAGTGCCATGGTGACTTACTCTCAGATCCTTTGACAGACACTCCGTGTACAAAGACCAGGTGACTGTGAGATACTTGGCTCATCAGACTGGCTGTTTCAAAGAACGCCTACGAGAGGACAGGAAAGAGGAAGGATTATCATGACATTGTAAACAAAGGTTCACATTCAACAGAGTTGGTAAGGTTACTCATCACGCAATCAATTCCTGTAAGAGGATAATGATACATTAATGGTAACTCACTAACGCTATGTCCTTGTGGCTCTGGTCCAAGATCTTAAGAACCACTCGGATCTCTTTGCGATCAGTAAGATTGTTGTTCCACTTGTCCTCCTCATCCTCCTCCTCCACTCCGCCCCACACCAACAGACTGCCCGAGTAGATGTTGGTCCTGGTCCCACGGCCCAGATGCTGCTCCTAAGCACAGGGACAAACAGACGTACAGGCATTTTAGAAGTACTGGGTACAAACCGGACAAAGATAGAGAAGAGCATCAGTGTTCAGTAGGGAAAATGTATTGGAATTTAGTGAAACTGGGAGGTACCGCTGCAAAGTGTTTCGCTACGGTGTGCCCTAATGAATATAACCCAGGTGAAACACACACAAAGGAGGGCGCTGACAGAGAGATGTATAGAAGAGAAGAATGCCCTCTCTCTCACCCGGGTGATCTCCTTGTCTTTGATCTGATGGAACCTCAGCTGAGTCAGACAGAGGGCCACAGAGTCAGGCTGAACACACTGGTCCGCACCCTGCCTCCTCACCAAGAGGTTGGACAGTTCTGCAGCACACAAACACTCATTTAAATACAGTATAGGAAAACATGGACACACAACACTTCCTTACAGAATAACATCTCTGTACATATGTTGAGCTGTTGTATGTTAGGGTCAGAACAACACCAATGCACATCTATAAAAAACACATCACACACAAACTAACCTGCAGGTCGGGGTAGGCAGCATTTCTTCACAGTGAAATTGTCCGTGCCAGACTTGAGCACAAAGGTCTTGAGGCTGTCGGTGAGCTCCTTGACACTGGAGAACTCCCGGTCCAAGCCTTCCAGAGCAAACACTGAACCACTATGCAGGATCCTGAACTGCTTGTGGATTGCAGCTTGTCCATCCTACAGGAAGCCAGCAAAGAGACACACATGCATCCAAATATAGAACTTCTACTGACATTGTATTGCTTTTTATATTTTTGGACTCTACATTTCCCATGTTCCTCGTCCTTCAGGGCTTGGTGTGGAGGCACTTTTACCTGACTCTTGTTTAGAACAGCTAATATGATGCGGTGGTAGTCGAGGACGCTCCAGCGCACAAGAAAGGCTCCCTCTGCTTCCTTCCTCAGTCTCTGCAGCACAAAGTCATCACTGAAAAAGACAGTCAGAATTGTAGTGGGAGCCATGGCTGGCTGGCTGGCTGGCTGGCTGGCTGGCTGGCTGGCTGGCTGGCTGGCTGGCTGGCTGGCTGGCTGGCTGGCTGGCTGGCTGGCTGGCTGGCTGGCTGGCTGGCTGGCTGGCTGGCTGGCTGGCTGGCTGGCTGGCTGGCTGGCTGGCTGGCTGGCTGGCTGGCTGGCTGGCTGGCTGGCTGGCTGGCTGGCTGGCTGGCTGGCTGGCTGGCTGGCTGGCTGGCTGGCTGGCTGGCTGGCTGGCTGGCTGGCTGGCTGGCTGGCTGGCTGGCTGGCTGGCTGGCTGGCTGGCTGGCTGGCTGGCTGGCTGGCTGGCTGGCTGGCTGGCTGGCTGGCTGGCTGGCTGGCTGGCTGGCTGGCTGGCTGGCTGGCTGGCTGGCTGGCTGGCTGGCTGGCTGGCTGGCTGGCTGGCTGGCTGGCTGGCTGGCTGGCTGGCTGGCTGGCTGGCTGGCTGGCTGGCTGGCTGGCTGGCTGGCTGGCTGGCTGGCTGGCTGGCTGGCTGGCTGGCTGGCTGGCTGGCTGGCTGGCTGGCTGGCTGGCTGGCTGGCTGGCTGGCTGGCTGGCTGGCTGGCTGGCTGGCTGGCTGGCTGGCTGGCTGGCTGGCTGGCTGGCTGGCTGGCTGGCTGGCTGGCTGGCTGGCTGGCTGGCTGGCTGGCTGGCTGGCTGGCTGGCTGGCTGGCTGGCTGGCTGGCTGGCTGGCTGGCTGGCTGGCTGGCTGGCTGGCTGGCTGTCTGTCTGTCTGTCTGTCTGTCTGTCTGTCTGTCTGTCTGTCTGTCTGTCTGTCTGTCTGTCTGTCTGTCTGTCTGTCTGTCTGTCTGTCTGTCTGTCTGTCTGTCTGTCTGTCTGTCTGTCTGTCTGTCTGTCTGTCTGTCTGTCTGTCTGTCTGTCTGTCTGTCTGTCTGTGTGTGTGTTACTCACTTCATTGGTCCATGGAGGCCATTGGTGGCACTGAGCACTACTCTGGGCGGAGCCACCTCGTGACACAGGTAGTGGTGTGCGTCTGCAGTAAGCCGGAAGTACCCGTCCAGGAGGGAGACGAAAGACAGAGCCTCAAGGCTGGAATTCATTTGAACCTCCTACACACATATAAACACATCATCCTCAGAAAACACCACCTACACACATTTCGCAGTCAGATACTCTGCTTCCATACAGACATACATCATATAGTAAGATGCAACTTCACACACACACACACAAACCTAACTTGAGATCTGCACACTTGACTTAGGTTTTCGCATAAATCATGCACTGTTGTCAATGGGGGATTTGCACAAAACATGGAGCTACGTGTGTGTATGTCAAGATAAGTTTGGGGCCCAACAGAAAGCAGTTGAGAGGCAGGTGCTCGAACCATAGAGAAGTTGTCCTGTTTAATGATGCTGACGTTGGCTCCAGTGATGGTGATGTGGGAGATTCCAGGGAAGTCGCAGAAAGACGTCCATGTGTCAGAGGATTTAGGTTCTTGCTGGAGAGGCGATTGCTTCACACTTTTCCGATTCCCTAAGTAATCGTTCCCAAAGTAACTGTTGGCCTGGGCCTAGAATGGATAGACACAATTTACAGAGCATCCCACAGAAGGCATACTACGAGAAACACACAAAGGCAACTCACAGTTTTAACTAGCAGTCAAAGAGCTTGATAGACATCCAATGAGACAGACAGACATACCTTCTGCACTGTGATCTTCCTCCACTGAATCCCCTTGGTACCAGACACCATGACCTCATGCATGGCCTGAGGACCAAAGTTCTCAGGGTCAGAGGCCCCGTGAGCGTGGCTGGTGTTGAGGTAGGAGCCGCTCCCGTCGCCCCCGTCCTTCCTCAGCTCCAGGTGGGCCGTGAGGAAGGTCTCGGTGCCGAAGCGGGGGGCTAGGTGCTCCAGAGTAGACAGGTATTTATACATGACCTCCTGGGAGCCCAGGCGTCCTACGTCCACAGTGTGCTCCTGGAAGGTCCTCACAAAGTCAGCAAACACACGCCGGATACGGATCTTCGTCAGGAAGTTGTCCCTCGCTATGTGTCTGGAGAAGGATCTCGGAATGCAGCGCAGGAAGCTACAGTATGGCAAGGGGAATAAGGAAGTAAATCAAAACATTACGGCTGTGTTTGTAAAGGCACTAGTTTCCCTATATAATGCACTAGTTTTGATAGTGAATAAGGTACCATTTTCAACACAGCCTCAGACTATAGTAATGTCTGAAACCTTGTCAAAGCCCTTCCTAAAGCAATGCACCCATCCCCTCTGACTCATGGCTTACCTGACAGACTTGGCCACTTCCTGTAGCGTGCAGCCTGAGCACAGGGCCTGGTGAGAGAGGTGCAGCACAGCCATCCCCAGACTCTCATTCTTAAAGCTACTCAACTCTTCTTTTCCTTGAGCATCCTCCATCGGCGTGACATCATTCACAAAATCAAACTTTGCCTAAGAGAAACAAAAGGGAAATGACTTATTTCACAATATTAAAATGTCCATGTGACAGGAATATTATGTTAATGCACACTTCCACAGGAATATATGAATACAAACACATTTTGGATAAAACACGCCTCATTCTGAAACTCACCTGGCAGAAGAGGTATTCCAGGGAGGTCATTTCTAGTAGAGGTGAGCCCCCGTGCTCTGTCCCTGACCGTGGGGCATATCGCGCCACTGACGGCTCCTTCTCACTCAACCCATGCCAGTTCCGAAAGTAAAACCTGGGAACAGAAAGAGAAAATTCCCTATATAAATATGCCTGTACGTAAAAGCATACAGTGCATCGTCGACCCATACAGACCAATTCTAACTCTCACACACACACACACATACACACTATAAAAACAGTTGGCTGGTATGCCCTCGCCCTTCTGAGCGGTCGGCTGTGAATGCCCTCACCCGCTAGCACAATTATACTGACTGGGATTTGGGTTCTGACCTTCCACAGGATGTTCATACAGAACAATGCTAATGCTTCTCTGGGTTCTGATCCTCCACAGGATGTCCGCTCAGAACAATGCTGATGCTTCTCTGGGTTCTGATCCTCCACAGGATGTCCGCTCAGAACAATGCTGATGCTTCTCAGGGTTCTGATACTCCACAGGATGTCCGCTCTGAACAATGCTGATGCTTCTCTGGGTTCTGATCCTCCACAGGATGTCCGCTCTGAACAATGCTGATGCTTCTCTGGGTTCTGATACTCCACAGGATGTCCGCTCTGAACAATGCTGATGCTTCTCAGGGTTCTGATACTCCACAGGATGTCTGCTCTGAACAATGCTGATGCTTCTCTGGGTTCTGATACTCCACAGGATGTCCGCTCTGAACAATGCTGATGCTTCTCAGGGTTCTGATACTCCACAGGATGTCCGCTCAGAACAATGCTGATGCTTCTCAGGGTTCTGATACTCCACAGGATGTCCGCTCAGAACAATGCTGATGCTTCTCTGGGTTCTGATACTCCACAGGATGTCCGCTCTGAACAATGCTGATGCTTCTCTGGGTTCTGATCCTCCACAGGATGTCCGCTCTGAACAATGCTGATGCTTCTCAGGGTTCTGATACTCCACAGGATGTCCGCTCAGAACAATGCTGATGCTTCTCAGGGTTCTGATACTCCACAGGATGTCTGCTCAGAACAATGCTGATGCTTCTCAGGGTTCTGATACTCCACAGGATGTCCGCTCAGAACAATGCTGATGCTTCTCAGGGTTCTGATACTCCACAGGATGTCCGCTCAGAACAATGCTGATGCTTCTCTGGGTTCTGATCCTCCACAAGATGTCCGGTCAGAACAATTGTTTTATTTTATTTCTCCTTTATTTAACCAGGTAGGCCAGTTGAGAACAAGTTCTCATTTACAACTGCGACCTGGCCAAGATAAAGCAAAGCAGTGCGACAAAAACAACAACACAGTTACACATAAACAAACGTACAGTCAATAACACAAAATAAAATAAAAATAGAAAAATCTATGTACAGTGTGTGCAGATGTAGAAGAGTAGGGAGGTAAGGCCCTAGAGGCGAAAATAATAAAAATTTAGCATTAATACTGGAGTGATAGATGTGCAGATGATGATGTGCAAGTGAGATACTGGGGTGCAAAAGAGCAAGAGGGTAAGTAATAATATGTGGATGAGGTAGTCGGGTGTGCTATTTACAGATGGGCTGTGTACAGGTGCAGTGATCGGTAAGCTGCTCTGACAGCTGATGCTTAAAATTAGAGAGGGAGACATAAGACTCCAGCTTGCATTTTGTTCCAATCATTGGCAGCAGAGAACTGGAAGGAAAGGCGGCCAAAGGAGGAATTGGCTTTGGGGGTGACCAGTGAAATATACCTGCTGGAGCGCGTGCTACGGGTGGGTGTTGCTATGGTGACCAGTGAGCTGAGATAAGGCGGGGCTTTACCTAGCAAAGATTTATAGATGACCTGGAGCCAGTGGGTTTGGCGACGGATATGTAGTGAGGGCCAGCCAACGAGAGCATACAGATCGCAGTGGTGGGTAGTATATGGGGCTTTGGTGATAAAACGGATGGCACTGTGATAGACTACATCCATCACAGAATGATGATGCTTCTCTAGGTTCTGACCCTCCACAGGATGTCCGGTCAGAACAATGACGATGCTTCTCTTTTCAGGGTTTTAATTTCCTTTTCCTCTTCACACACTTCTGGTCATATAACATGAATCTAGACTGGGAGTAAATCTGGGTGGAATAGTACTTGTGTTACTCCGAATGAATTATTTATTCCGAATGGTTATTTTGATGCACGCACCACATTCAGGTATTCTTGTTGCTGTCCACAATAAAAATCGACGTCAGAAATGTGCGTCTTCTTTCTTCGGACAAAGATAACACTCTGACTTGAGTGGGTGCAGTGTCCAGTTGCGCCTTTCCAAGAGCTCTGATTGGTTGGGAACGGCAGGGCTAACTAAGGTAGGCTGAACAGCCAAACTAACAGGACTCAAGGGAAAATGAAGGGAGTGTGAGGGAAATGTAGGTTGAAAGGAGGGGACGGGATGGCCTTTTTTAAACACACACACGCACACACTAACCTCATGCGATAATGGAGTGTCAGGCTTGTCTGCTCTTCTGGGTTGAAAAAATGGTTGGGACTGTACCAGCAGTGGGATTCAGGGTCATACATGGAAAACAGAACATGGCACAGTGGAGTGATACCTAGGGGGACAGATATATAGGTTACGCACACCTTGGATTCACCCTTTTAAAGACATACAGTGCATTCAGAAAGTACACTTTTCACTTTTTCCACATTTTGTTATGGTACAGCCTTATTCTAAAGTGGATTAAATAAAAAAAATGTCCTCATCAATCTACACACAAAACTCCATAATGACAAAGTGAAAATAGGTTTTTAGACATTTTTGCAAATGTAAAAACAAAAAACTCTAATACCTTATTTACATAAGAATTCAGACCCTTTGCTATGAGACTCGAAATTGAGCCCAGGTGCATCCTGTTTCCATTGATCATCCTTGAGATGTTTCTTCAACTTGATTGGAGTCCACCTGTGGTAAATTCAATTGATTGGACATGATTTGGAAAGGCCCACACCTGTCTATATAAGGTCGCCCAGTTGACAGTGCATGCCAGAGCAAAAACCAAGCCATGAGGTCGAAGGAATTGTACATAGAGCTCCGAGACAGGCTTGTGTCGAGGCACAGGTCTGGGGAAGGGTACCAAAACCTTTCTGCAGCTTTGAAGGTCCCCAAGAACACAGTGGCCTCCATCATTCTTAAATGGAAGAAGTTTGGAAACAGGACTCTAGGACTCTTCCTAGAGCTGGCCGCCCAGCCAAACTGAGCAATCGGGGGAGTAGGGCCTTGGTCAGGGAGGTGACCAAGAACCCGATGGTCACTCTGACAGAGCTCTAGAGTTCCTCTGTGGAGATGGGAGAAACTTCCAGAAGGACAACCATCTCTGCAGCAATCCACTAAATCAGACCTTTGTGGTAGAGTGGCCAGATGGAAGCCACTCCTCAGTAGAAGGCACATTAAATCCTGCTTGGAGTTTGCCAAAAGGCACCTAAAGCCTCTCAGACCATGAGAAACTAGATCCTCTGATCTGATGAAACCAAGATTGAACTCTTGGGCCTGAATACCAAGCATCACGTTTGGAGTAGAGGTCGACCGATTATGATTTTTCAACGCCGATACCGATACCGATTATTGGAGGACCAAAAAAAGCCGATACCGATTAATCGGACGATTTTTAAATATGTATTTGTAATAATGACAATTACAACAATACTGAATGAACACTTATTTTAACTTAATATAATACATCAATTAAATCAATTTAGCCTCAAATAAATAATGAAACATGTTCAATTTGGTTTAAATAATGCAAAAACAAAGTGTTGGAGAAGAAAGTAAAAGTACAATATGTGCCATGTAAGAAAGCTAATGTTTAAGTTCCTTGCTCAGAACATGAGAACATATGAAAGCTGGTGGTTCCTTTAAACATGAGTCTTCAATATTCCCAGGTAAGAAGTTTTAGGGGTTAGTTATTATAGGAATTATAGGACTATTTCTCTCTATACCATTTGTATTTCATTAACCTTTGACTATTGGATGTTCTTATAGGCACTTTAGTATTGCCAGTGTAACAGTATAGCTTCCATCCCTCTCCTCGCTCCTACCTGGGCTCGAACCAGGAACACAACGACAACAGCCACCCTCGAAGCAGCGTTACCCAAGCAGAGCAAGGGGAATAACTACTCCAAGTCTCATTTGAAACGCTATTAGCGCGCACCCCGCTAACTAGCTAGCCATTTCACATCGGTTACACCAGCCTAATCTCGGGAGTTGATAGGCTTGAAGCACAGCGAAGAGCTTCTGGCAAAACGCAGGAAAGTGCTGTTTGAATGAATGCTTACGAGCCTGCTGCTGCCTACCATCGCTCAGTCAGACTGCTCTATCAAATCATAGACTTAGTTATAACATAATAACACACAGAAATATGAGCCTTAGGTCATTAATATGGTCGAATCCGGAAACTATCATCTCGAAAACAAGACGTTTATTCTTTCAGTGAAATACGGAACCGTTCCGTATGTTATCTAACGGGTGGCATCCATAAGTCTAAATATTCCTGTTACATTGCACAACCTTCAATGTTATGTCATAATTACGTAAAATTCTGTCAAATTAGGCGGCCCAAACTGTTGCATATACACTGACTCTGCGTGCAATGAACGCAAGAGAAGTGACACAATTTCACCTGGTTAATATTGCCTGCTAACCTGGATTTCTTTTAGCTAAATATGTAGGTTTAAAAATATATACTTCTGTGTATTGATTTTAAGAAAGGCCTTGATGTTTATGGTTAGGTACATATTGGAGCAACGATACGCACCGCATCGATTATATGCAACGCAGGACACGCTAGATAAACTAGTAATATCATCAACCATGTGTAGTTAACTAGAGATTATAATTGATTGATTGAATGTTTTTTATAAGATAAGTTTAATGCTAGCTAGCAACTTACCATGGCTTCTACTGCATTCGCGTAACAGGCAGGCTCCTCGTGGAGTGCAATGTAATCAGGTGGTTAGAGCGTTGGACTAGTTAACTGTAAGGTTGCAAGATTGAGGTAAAAAGGTAAAAATCTGTCGTTCTGCCCCTGAACGAGGCAGTTAACCCACCGTTCCTAGGCCGTCATTGAAAATAAGAATGTGTTCTTAACTGACTTGCCTAGTTAAATAAAGATTAAATAAAGGTGTAAAAAAAAAAAATCCGATTGTTATGAAAACTTGAAATCGGCCCTAATTAATCGGCCATTCCGATTAATCGGTCGACCTCTAGTTTGGAGGAAACCTGGCACCCTACGGTGAAGCATGGTGGTGGCAGCAATATGCTGTAGGGATGTTCTTCAGCAGTAGGGACTGGGAGACTAGTCAGAATCGAGGGAAAGATGAACAGAGCAAAGTACATTGTTGATGAAAACCTGCTCCAGAGCGCTCAGGACCTCAGACTGGGGTGAAAGTTCACCTTCCAACAGGACAATGACTCTAAGCACACAGCCAAGACAATGCAGGAGTAGCTTTGAACATCTCTGGAGAGACTTGAAAATAGCTGTTCAGCGACACTCCCCATCCAACCTGACAGAGCTTGAAGGATCTGCAGAGAAGAATGGGAGAAACTCCCCTGATACTGGTGTGCCAAGCTTGTAGCGTCATACCCAAGAAGACCCGAGGCTGTAATTGCTGCCAAAGGTGCTTCAACAAAGTACTGAGTAAAGGGTCTGAATACTTATGTAAATGTGATATTTCAGTTTTTTTTTTATACATTTGCAAGCATTTCTAAAAACCTGTTTCTGCTTAATCATTATGGGGTAATGTGTGTAGATTTATGAGGAAAATAAACTATTGAATCCATTTTAGAATAAGGCTGTAACGTAACAAAATGTGGAAAAAGTGATGGGGTCTGAATACTTTCCCGAATGCCCTGTAAAACCCAGATTCCTGGAGTCATCAACTCAAACACACCCTTACGTGCCAGGCTGCCAATGTCCTCTAACATGAGCAAACAGAACACCACACAGCTAACCGGAGAGCCCTAAATTCTTTCTCAATACTCACACCAAATATTGTTTCTGTTTCATGAAAAAAATAAATGGCACTTGTTCTTACCCACAGTCTGCGCTGCAGAGATGGAAAGCTTCTCAGCTGTCACTTTACCCTCTGTGTGGGTCAGATAGCGCTCCCCTCCCTTGGTCCAAAACAGATAGACATGGACGCCTGGTCCCTGAGGAGGCTCACACTGGCCTGTGGATGACCCTGTCCTGGTACTCTTGGAGTGGCCACTTCGAGACATCATGGACCAGGCTGGGTCACTACACCTGTCCCAGGGAGGAAGTAAGAGAAAAGTATTTCACTGTAATCAATTACATGGTAACAAATCCAGAGAACAAATAAGGACATGCGTTTTATACTTTATACATGGGTTTTGTTAATATCAACAACAAAATGTATACTCAAATACAATGTAAGCCTTATTGTAGCGAGTAAGCACATCTGGATCAAATAGATTTGTTACCATGTAATTGTTCAGCATTATTACCATGTTCTGAGAACTCGCGATATGATCCAATATTTTCTAGTAAGGCCTTCCGGGTATTGCACATGAACATCAGTAAAGACGTAAATTTAACTATTAACATGACACGAAAATCCGGATATAATTTATCCAATGTTTCCACATCATTTTCTAAATATATTCTCACCAATACATTGATCACTTCGTCATCGAACTGATTGCTCACGGATATGGTGGAATATAGCCTTCTGTGTACTGTAAACAATTGTAAACCAGAGGCATAATGCCTACTTCCTATAATACTGATATAGTATGCTTTATCCGCCAATGCCGGGTATTTGTAAATTGTATTGCACATTTGTCAAACTACAGGTTTCTTACCATTTAGTTGCGTCCCTAAAACGTGTAGTTAGAAAATCCAATACAGGTTGAACCGAAGTCCACTCTTCGTATGATTTCCTAATGCGTGTTTCCCCTACTCCTACGCATTCCCGTGAAGCGCATAGATAGAGAAGTCAGCTACCAGACGAAAACACCGAAAGACACTTTTGGCCACTCCCCTTGAACCAGCTGTACTACAGTAGTCTTGTGGCATAGCTCAAATCAAGTCGTATTTATCACATGCGTCGAATACAACAGTTGTAGACCTTATCGTGAAATGCTTACTTACAATCCCTTAACCAACATTACAGTTCAAGAAATACACTAACGTTCAAAAGTTTGGGGTCATTTATACATTTATTTGTTTTCCATGAAAACATACATGAAATGAGTTTCACAATGAATAGGAAATATAGTCAAGATGTTGACAAAGTTATAAATAATGATTTTTAATTGAAATAATAATTGTGTCTTTCAAACTTTGCTTTCATCAAAAAATCCTCAATTTGCAGCAATTACAGCCTTGCAGACGTTTGGCATTCTAGTTGTCAATTTGTTGAGGTAATCTGAAGAGATTTCACCCCATGCTTCCTGAAGCATCTCCCACAAATTGGATTGGCTTGATGGGCACTTCCTACAGTACCATATGGCCAAGCTGCACCCACAACAGCTCAGTAGGGTTGAGATCCGGTGACTGCTGGCCACTCCTTATAGACAGTTATTAGTTATTGCATAGTTTGGAGCTGTGCTTTGGGTCATTGTCCTGTTGTAGGGGGAAATTGGCTTCAAGTAAGCGCCATCCACAGGGTATGGCATGGCATTGCAAAATGGAGTGATAGCCTTCCTTCTTCAAGATTCCTTTTAACCTGTACAAATCTCCAACTTTACCACCACCAAAGCACCCCCAGACCATCACATTGCCTCCACCATGCTTGACAGATGGCGTCAAGCACTCCTCCAGCATCTTTTCATTTTTTCTGCGTCTCACAAATGTTCTTCTTTGTGATCCGAACACCTCAAACTTAGATTTTCTGTCCATAACACTTTTTTCCAATCTTCCTCTGTCCAGTGTCTGTTCTTTTGCCCATCTTAATCTTTTATTTTTATTGGCCAGTCTGAGATATGGCTTTTTCTTTGCAACTCTGCCTAGAGGGCCAGCATCCCGTAGTCGCGTCTTTACTGTTGACGTTGCGGGTACTATTTAATGAAGCTGCCAGTTGAGGATTTGTGAGGCGTCTGTTTCTCAAACTAGACTCTAATGTATTTGTCCTCTTGCTCAGTTGTGCACCAGGGCCTCCTACTCCTCTTTCTATTCTGGTTAGTGCCAGTTTGCGCTGTTCTTTGAAGGGAGTAGTACACAGCGTTGTACGAGATGTTCAGTTTCTTGGCAATTTCTCGCATGGAATAGCCTTCATTTCTCAGAACAAGAATAGACTGATGAGTTCCAGAGGAAAGTTCTTTGTTTCTGGACATTTTGAGCCTATAATCTAACCCATAAATGCTGATGCTCCAGATACTCAACTAGTCTAAAGGCCAGTTTTATTGCTTCGTTAATCAGAACAACAGTTTTCAGCTGTGCTAACATAATTGCAAAAGGGTTTTCTAATGATCCATTAGCCATTTAAAATGATAAACTTGGATTAGCTAACACAACGTGCCATTGGAACACAGGAGTGATGGTTGCTGATAATGGGCCTCTGTACGCCTAACTCAGCAAAAAAAGAAACGTCCCTTTTTCAGGACCCTGTCTTTCAAAGATAATTAGTAAAAATCCAAATAACTTCACAGATCTTCATTGTAAAGGGTTTAAACACTGTTTCCCATGCTTGTTCAATGAATGATAAACAATTAATGAACATGCACCTGTGGAACGGTCGTTAAGACACTAACAGCTTACAGACGGTAGGCAATTAAGGTCACAGTTATGAAAACTTAGGACACTAAAGAGGCCTTTCTACTGACTCAAAAACACCAAAAGAAAGATGCCCAGGGTCCCTGCTCATCTGCATGAACGTGCCTTAGGCATGCTGCAAGGAGGCATGAGGACTGCAGATGTGGCCAGGGCAATAAATTGCAATGTCCGTACTTTGAGACGCCTAAGGCAGCGCTACAGGGAGACAGGACGGACAGCTGATCGTCCTCGCAGTGGTAGACCACGTGTAACAACACCTGCACAGGATTGGTACATCCGAACATCACACCTGCGGGACAGGTACAGGATGGCAACAACAACTGCCCGAGTTACACCAGGAACGCGCAATCCCTCCATCAGTGCTCAGACTGTCCGCAATAGGCTGAGAGGCTGGACTGAGGGCTTGTAGGCGTTGTAAGGCAGGTCCTCACCAGACATCACCGGCAACAATGTCGCCTATGGGCACAAACCCACCATCGCTGGACCAGACAGGACTGGCAAAACGTGTTCTTCACTGACGAGTTGCGGTTTTGTCTCACCGGAGGTGAAGGTCGGATTCGCGTTTATCGTCGAAGGAATGAGCGTTACACTGAGGCCTGTACTCTGGAGCGGAATCGATTTGGAGGTGGAGGGTCGGTCATGATGGTCTGGGGTGGTGTGTCACAGCATCATCGGACTGAGCTTGTTGTCATTGCAGGCAATCTCAACGCTGTGCGTTACAGGGAAGACATCCTCCACCCTCATGTGGTACCCTTCCTGCAGGCTCATCCTGACATGACCCTCCAGCATGACAATGCCACCAGCCATACTGCTCGTTCTGTGCGTGATTTCCTCCAAGACAGGAATGTCAGTGTTCTGCCATGGCCAGCGAAGAGCCCGGATCTCAATCCCATTGAGCACGTCTGGGAGCTGTTGGATCAAAGGGTGAGGGCTAGGGCCATTCCCACTTGAAATGTCCGGGAACTTGCTGGTGCCTTGTAGGAAGATGGGGTAACATCTCACAGCAAGAACTGGCAAATCTGGTGTAATTAATGGACAAAAAAAATGTGATTTTCTTTCAAAAACAAGGCCATTTCTAAATGACCCCAAACTTTTGAACGGTAGGGTAGGTGTAGACCTTATCGTGAAATGCTTACTTACAAGCCCTTAACCAACAGTGCAGTTCAAGAAATAGAGTTAAGAAAATATTTACTAAATAAAATAGCAAAAATAAAAAAGGAACACAGTAGAATTACATAACAATAAGAGGCTATATACAGGAGGCACCGGTACCGAGTAAATGTGCGGGGGGTACAGGTTAGTCGAGGTAATTTGTACATGTAGGTAGGGGAAAGTGACTATGCAAAGATGATAAACAGCGAGTAGCATCAGTGTCAAAACAAAAGCGGGGGTCAAAGTAAATAGTCCGGGTGGCCATTTGATTAATTGTTCAGAAGTCTTATAGCTTGGGGATAGAAGCTGATCAGGAGCCTTTTGGACCTAGACTTGGCGCTCCAGTAGCGTCTATGACGTCGGTGACAGGAGTCTTTGACAATTTCTTGGGCCTTCCTCTGACACCGCCTGGTATATAGGTCCTGGACGGCAGGAAGCTTGGCCCCAGTGATGTTTTGGGCCGTACGCACCACCCTCTGTAGCGTCTTATGGTCAGATACCGAGCAGTTGCCATATGAGACCGTGATGCAACCAGTCAGGATGCTCTCGATGGTGCAGCTGTAGAACTTTTTGAGGATCTGGGGACCCATGCCAAACCGTTTCAGTCTCCTGAGGAGAAAAAGGTGTTGTCGTGCCCTCTTCACGACTGTCTTGGTGTGGTTGGACCATATTAGTTTGTTGCACTAAGCATTATAATGCGACGGAAGACAGGTGATACGATCTTAGAATGTTTCTAATAAATCTCAATTCAATAACACCCTATCCTGACTCATGTAAACCACATCAGTGTTATTTTTAATAGCAAATAATACTCAAAGTGATTCTCCCATCAACTTAAAAGTTGATGGGAGGTGACACCTGCTGGTCAAATTAAGGAGAGAAAACAATGAGCAAAAAGGTCCTAAGGGGCAAGTACACTGGATTCAAAATGTCACATGTTGATATGATCCAATTTCAACCTCAGTTACTAGGCTATCCCACGTTACATCACTATGTATAATTCTATCACATCAAGAACTAAAATCCTGCCATGCCTATACATGTAGAACCAGTAGTGAGACTATTGAAAGAAAAAGAGAAAACAATGTTCCCCAGCAACTGAAAGCACATAAATACAAGGTAAACAACAGATTGGCTGGCTGGCACACACACACACCCAAAGAGACTATGTACAGGCACACACACGTTTAAGAATACAGCTTTACTAATAAGGCCCAAGCAAGAATTATGTTTAAAAAAAGAAAAGCATTCAGCAAGTGATATTGGTGTGATACTGTTGTCCACAAAGAGTGGACATCACCACAGAGAGGTTACATAGTTCCAAAGCGTTAAGGAGAAATTCATGAAAAAACACTGGGAGTAGCAATAGAAGTGATGACTACATAGATGAAAATATCATCATCGTAAAGTCAATTAATGTCAATCATTCTATCTTCTGTTCACCCATCTCCTTATTCAGCTCTTCATAAGTAGCGTCTTCCTCCTTGTCATCTCCCTCGTCTGCCCGTGAGTTAGGGACCCAGAGGCCAGAGTCAATGCATCTCTTCATGTGGACCTTAGCCTCCTGACGGGTGGGAACAATGACATTCAGAGCACCTGTTTATAACAACTTCAGGAAGTTTTATGTCACTATTCAGTGTGCCTTTACATTTTTAGTACAATGTATGTTGTCGTATGCTTGCCCTGAGCACGTGGAAGACAATATAACAAAAGAAACACAGGAATGGATTTGGTTTTGTAACCTACCGTTGGGTCCAGTTTAGTGATGACAGTCTGCAACATTGCAATGTCCTTCTCGTCAAAACATTTCTGCATCTCCTACAAAAAGGACAAAATAAACAAAATTATTTCACCTTTATTTAACCAGGTAGGCTAGTTGAGAACAAGTTCTCATTTACAACTGCGACCTGGCCAAGATAAAGCAAAGCAGTGCAACACAAACAACAACACAGAGTTACACATGGAATAATGTCCCAGTTCCTTGGGACGACAGAGGCAGATATTGAGATCCGGCTCGAAGGACCAATTGTTAAGAGAATTTTGTTCTCAAGGTTCATAACCCAATTTTATTATATTACTCAGTCTGCAAACCAGAATTTGTAAGATCCTGGTCGAATGAAACAGACGGAGCCCCAGCTGAAATTGTCAAAAAGGTTTATTCACGGAACGTTCTAAAGTCAAGAATACAAAACAATTCATTTTATACTGACTTCTCACGCCCACACATTCACAAAACCATACACACACACATACACACAAACATACGCACACACATACACACAAACAGACGCACACACATACACACAAACAGACGCACACAATGTCCTGCTACGCACACATTGTCTCACTACCCAGCCGACAGAGATTAGTGACCTTGTCCTTGACACGTAGTCCCTGTTCTCTCCCAAATCTCTAGTCAGGTCGTTACCAAGCTCAGACAGTCTGTGTTTATAATACCATAAAGACACATTGTCTTTACCCTAATTCTGACTAGGACTACACATTTACTGATTATGATTTTATACA
Source organism: Salvelinus alpinus (assembly GCF_045679555.1). Classification (NCBI taxonomy): domain Eukaryota; kingdom Metazoa; phylum Chordata; class Actinopteri; order Salmoniformes; family Salmonidae; genus Salvelinus; species Salvelinus alpinus. The sequence continues at coordinate 11,464,936 of NC_092121.1, forward strand.
TTCTAATCACTTCCATACAATTATATGTTTCAGGGCGGAATATTCTAATCATTCAATTAACAGATAATTCTCACCTATCAAATAAACAAACATACAGTCAATAATATAATAGAAAAAGTCTATACAGTGTGTGCAAATGAGGTAGGATAAGGGAGGTAAGGCAATAAATAGGCCATAGTGGCGAAATAATTACAATATAGCAATTAAACTGGAATGATAGATGTGCAGAAGATGAGTGTGCAGGTAGAGATACTGGGGTGCAAAGGAGCAAAATAAATAACAGTATGGGGATGAGGTAGTTGGATGGGATATTTACAGATGGGCTATGTGCAGGTGCAGTGATCTTTGAGCTGCTCTGACAGCTGGTGCTTAAAGTTAGTGAGGAGATATGAGTCTCCAGCGTCAGTGATTTTTGCAGTTCGTTCCAGTCATTGGCAGCAGAGAACTGGAAGGAAAGGCGGCCAAAGGAGGAATTGGCTTTGGGGGTGACCAGTGAAATATACCTGCTGGAGCGTGTGCTACGGGTGGGTGCTGCTATGGTGACAAGTGAGCTGAGATAAGGCGGGCTTTACCTAGCAAAGACTTATAGACGACCTGGAGCCAGTGGGTTTGGCAACGAATATGAAGGGCAATATGAAGGGCCAGCCAACGAGAGCATAGAGGTCGCAGTGGTGGGTAGTATATGGGGCTTTGGTGACAAAACGGATGGCAGTGTGATAGACTGCATCCAGTTTGCTGAGTAGAGTGTTGGAGGCTATTTTGTAAATGACATCGCCGAAGTTAAGGATCGGAAGGATAGTCAGTTTTGTTTTACCAGGGTGTCTGGCAGCATGAGTGAAGGATGCTTTGTTGCGAAATAGGAAGCCGATTCTAGATTTAATTTTCAACTGGAGATGCTTAATGTGAGTCTGGAAGGAGAGTTTACAGTCTTACCAGACACCTAGGTATTTGTATTTGTCCACATATTCTATGTCAGAACCGTCCAGAGTAGTGATGCTGGACGGGCGGGCAGGTGTGGGCAGTGATCGGTTGAAGAGCATGCATTTAGTTTTACTTGCATTTAAGAGCAGTTGGAGGCCACGGAAGGAGAGTTGTATGGCATTGAAGCTCGTCTGAGGGTTAGTTAACACAGTGTCCAAAGAAGGGCCAGAAGTATACAGAATGGTGTCGTCTGCGTAGAGGTGGATCAGAGAATCACCAGCAGCAAGAGCGACATCGTTGATGTGTACAGAGAAAAGAGTCGGCCCGAGAATTGAACCCTGTGGCACCCCCATAGAGACTGCCAGAGGTCCGGACAACAGGCCCTCCGATTTGACACACTGAACTCTATCTGAGAAGTAGTTGGTGAACCAGGCGAGGCAGTCATTTGAGAAACCAAGGCTGTTGAGTCTGCCGATAAGAATGTGGTGATTGACCGAGTTGAAAGCCTTTGCCAGGTCGATGAGTACAGCTGCACAGTATTGTCTCTTATCGATGGCGGTTATGATATCGTTTAGGACCTGAGCGTGGCTGAGGTGCACCCATGACCAGCTCGGAAACCAGATTGCACAGCGGAGAAGGTAAGGTGGGATTCGAAATGGTCGGTGATCTGTTTGTTAACTTGGCTTTCGAAGACCTTCGAAAAAGCAGGGTAGGATAGATATAGGTCTGTAGCAGTTTGGGTCTATAGTGTCTCCCCCTTTGAAGAGGGGGATGACCGCGGCAGCTTTCCAATCTTTGGCTTCGTTAACTTGCAAAACCAAAAACAGAGATAGGGATGATGATTATGATGGAAGGACGGTGCTAAATGATGGAGGTGCAGCAGTAGATGTTCCGTACCTCAGGTAGGGACTCATACACCTCAGCAGGATCCAGTCCTCCGGGCCCCAGGCGTTTCTGTCTCTCCTCTTCTTCGTACTCCTTCATGGCCCTCTCGATGCGAATCTTGGCCCTGCCGCGCACCCTCTCCTTAAAGGACTCCAGCTCATCATTGAAGGCATCCTGATACTGCTGATCTGCAGTCTGAGAGAGGGAAATGTAACTGTCTATATGCTTTGCTATTGAGTGCAAGTGGGAAATGTATTACCTTTACACACAAACAAACCTTTATCTTGGCGAAGAACTGACGGAAGCAACCGCGGGGATCCACCTTTAGGCTCTTAGCCAGCTCCAGGACGAACTGCATCACTATGGTCTGGTGGGCCACCTGCTCCATCAGCGCTTTCTTCTACAGGAGGAAAACATCAACAGGACACTGACATTAACCCTTGTCTATGCTCATCTGTATCAAGAAAAGGAAACTGCATGTGTACTTCGTACTGAAGCATGTTTGGGCAAATAAAGAGGATCAGACGATCACTTACTAACCTACTTCATAACCTTCTCTACACCAGGATTGTGTTCATTATGCACCAAACGTAAGAAAATGGACTGAAACAGGGAGGGACTACCTGGACTTGTTCAACAAGAAACACTATCGTTTTCTGTTTCAAAACATTTTGCTACCCTGTGCCCTACTGAACATGACCCTGATGAGTGTCCTCTGGGGTAATGTATAGTGGATGAAATCCCTGATGGGTTATTAGAGGTGAGGTTTGTCGTATTACGGTTCTGCTCTCACCTCCTCCACCTCCAGGTCAATGCACATGATGACTAGGTAGTTGGCCGTCTCCTCACACACCAGGTGAGGGTTGTCTGATAGGTACTTCTGGCTGTCATCCCAGCGTTTCATCATACCTGACAACAGAGACAGAGACCATGGCCATGACAACTACCCACAAAGAATGGGGACAACAAAGAATGGGATAATGACTCTCACCAAAGTGTTTGATCTCTTTCTCATACTTCTCCACAAAGGTCTTGTGTTTCTGCTCTTTCTGCTCCTCGGTCTCCTCCTTCACATCTGGCTTAACGTTCATAACACTCTGGGAGGGAGGGGTAGAGAGAGAGAGATCGGAGTGGGGCAAGACAAGTGGCATCAGCAAATAACCATAACCTGCAGCCAGGGCGCACCAGTGGTTCCACACACTAAACCCACCTTGCTGAAGCCCTCCTTGCAGAGTGTGTCTACGCTCCATGGCATCTTCTTCTCTTCCCGCCGGTGGTCCTCCAGTTTCTTCTCCCAGTCTCGCTCCTCCTTCTTCAGCCTCTTCTCCTCGGCCTGTGCCTTGCTCAGCTCGGCTTTGGCATCGTCCGTGACTGAACTGGACAGATTCTTTGTCTTCTTCTGTGCTTCAGTCAACTTGCGCTTAGATTCAGCTAGCCCCTTCTCCAGGTCCTCACCAGCCTTTATGAACTGGTCCATTCGTTCCACACGCGCCTAGGTGATGGTGGGGAGAGGGGTCAGGACAAAGGGATCTCATCACGGATAACTAGATATACAACACATAACGCCAAATGTTATGTTTATCTTTCCATTGCGTTTATCTGCAAAAGCAGGCTGTTTACATAACGTAGCTAGCTAAAGCATCTGCAAATCTAGAAAGCTAGCTAACAATGTGATGATTAGCTAACTTACAGAGACCAAGTAGCTATCAAATGCATCCCTTTAATCGACATAACGTTACCTCATGTCTCCATTTGAAAAGGCTGGGTGTATCGATGTTTGGATGAGTGTCATCTTCATCATCTGAAACCTCAATGTGGTCCCACACGCTGTAGTCTATCCTACTTGTCATTCTAGCTACCTAGCTAGAAGGCTAAAATGTGCTTGTAGCAAGAGCACGTTAAAAGTGAAAATAATAGATTTGAGTCTAATGATACAACGTAACTAGCTAACTTAAAACCTTGTTAGAAATTATATCGGAAGCTAATATATTTACTATTGCTTAACAACAATAGTGCACAATATAGCTTTAGCTAGCTAAGGAAGAAACCCTGGAAGTTTCCGTTTAGACGTTTTCCACGTCTCTACGTAAATTCGTCATTGAAGAACGTCAAGGCAAAGGCATGTGGGTGGGGCATAAGATTTTTATAATTAAAAATATATATATATTATTTAGTAGATTTAATAATAATAGCCTACCATCATTGATAATAATAAAACCAACTGGCCATATAAATATACATTTGTCATTTTATTAGTGTTTTTATGACACATAAAAAAGAGAGAAAGAACATAAACAACAACGTAGATTTCCAAAATAAAGTTAATGGATAGCTTATTAAGGGATATAATTATTCACACTACCTCGCGTTCTAGGGTTCTCCACACTGAAAGTGAACTGTATACCCTACATATATATTTAAACACATCAAAGTATACGTTATGTTGCAATAACAACAAGAATCAATCATAACACAATAATATGCTACTATAAACTATTACATGACCAAAGTCTTTGAAAATGTAAGGCGATTCCTTTTTTTCCTGTGTGATGGTCTGGCTGACAATGATGACGCTCTCACACCTGTAACAAAACCGTGCAATTGATATTAGAGACAGACAATATCTTCCCTCTGCTAATCCCCCAAACGTGGACTTTTGTTTTGTAAAGCCAACACTCCACTGTGGGAAAAGTCACATACCTCCAACGTGGCCCGTTTTACCTTCAAGAGACTCCTCACATTACATACCAAATAAGATCAATGGCTTCTATAACAAGTATGATTGTAGAGAGTGCTAGTTCTATCCTCTAAATGTTTGCATTTAACAATGCCCCCTTCACTGTGTCCTCCTACCTTAAGACTTAGTCTTGATGATGAACTGCTTACTCTTCTTGCCAATCTTATTAGAGGAAATGCAGGTGTAGGTCCCTGGAAGCAAGGAGGAAGAGGTAAAAACAGGTTGGTCCTCCATCTTCTCTTTGGGATCTGAAGACTGCCAGCTGTACACAGGACTGGGGCTTCCTGTAGCCGTGCAGTTTAATGTGATTTCATCCCCCACACCGATGTCCAGGGTCTCAGCCTCAGGACTGAGGAAGGATGGGGGGTCTGAGGAAATAAGTACAAGGGAAAGGGATGGATATTGCATATAAACGAATACACAAACACAATTGGATTTCATTGTTTCTCATGAAACTATTAATGGTTGGGTTGAGTGAATAGACTCACAGTGCACAGAGACGTTGAGAGGCTCTGATGTCACTGAAGGAGGCGGTTGTGGTCCCTCTGGTCCCAAGTCCAGCTGAGCCACACACTTGTACTGGGCTCCGTTATCAGCTTTGGTTGGGGTGATCAGGAGGATGGAGGATACTTGGACAGGGGAGGCAGGGGTCAGATCAGAGAAAGAGTGGTTGTAAACTTCAGTCTGCCCTCTGTACCACCTCAGAGTGAGGTATTGAACGGGGGCGATGTTCTGGACATCACAGAGCAGCTGGTACTCTTTCCCCTCCAACATGGGACCAGTGTGGTTCGCTGAGCTGATAGTGACACTGTCTGGAGTCTCTGTGAAAGATCAGCTGGTTAGTGTGTTAAGCACAACACGTACATGTAGTAGTAGTCGTCACAAATAGAATTCATCATTATGAAGTATGGCCTGATGCATGTACTGCAGCCATGCTCTGCCTTTAATTGAGCTAAGATAAAAAGCCAGCTTTATGTAGGCCAGGTTGACTCACTGTAAAGGATGAGGTTGAGCTTCTCCTCACACTGTCTGGGTGCAGTGAAGAAGACTCCGTAGCAGATAGGCTCCTCGATCCAGTCGATCAGACTGTCCACCTTCCATTGGACAGCACGGTCCTGTTGGGTGTGTGATGCCCCGATGGCTGACTCCCAGCCTAGGACACGCACCGGGCGAGAGGCCTCACAGCTGACAGACACAGGCTCCCCAAACCCCACCACCACCCTGGAGGGTTTCAGCTCCAGAGAGCATCCTTCACCTGACACTGAGACATGGACAATATCATCTTCACCATCATCATCGTTACATTGTCTTCATCTGCATCATTTTCACAATCTTTTTCATTATCATCATGATCATCACGTAATCTAATTAGAAAGGTCTATTATTGCCGGGATATCCGCAACATTCATATTTGTTAAATAAAATCACATTTACAGATACAAAGAAAATGTTGCTTGCAGTGATTTGATTGTGTGACTTTAGCAGGTGTTTATGATCGGTTTGTATCACTGTGGATATAAGATTGGGTGGGATGCAGGTTCCACTTTGCCATCATCTCTGGGTTGCAAGTTTAATTTCAGTGGACAAAGCACAGGTAAATAATTCACACACTCATATGTGCAATATTATATAAGAGTATTTCGCCGAAGAGCTTTAAAACCATTTATGACCAATTCTATTGCCAAAATCGTCTTCAAACTACAAACTCGTCGATACAAAGGGGGCCTCTACTGCAGATGTCCCATAACCCTCGACTCCACAGAGAATAAGAAAATCTTATGAATAATATAATGTTGTCTCTTGCAACATCTTACCGGTGCAGAACATGCAAAAGGTTAGGATCCATTTTAGAAAGTAGTTTTCCATCTTTTTGCAGACTTTGATGAGGTCCACTATGGTCGGAGTTGAAAGGCGAGTGGAATTCCGACTTGGTCCTGCTTGGCAACTCCAAAGTGAACTGTGATTACTAACAAAAGCCCTCCCTCACCAAACGAGGGCTCTCATACCGTAGTCTGTGTCTGACTGCAGGGCCCCGAGGGGGAGAAGAGGGGGCTAAGGAAGTTTGACAGGCATCAAGGCCAGACCTCAATGGTAACTCATTAGGCCTACATCTCACAGGGGAAATTCTTCCTTTAATCATTTATTTGTGGTTTAGTTAGAATCTGTATTTTCATGTTCAATGAGAGTTAATATATCAGACCCATGATATATTTCAGCCCAAAATGTATTCCTACTCCTAGAATCTCAGCCTAGATCTTTTGTAGTTCTGTTCGCTGTCATGTATTGTTACAGCAGCACAACCCCAAGCTATTCAGATGACATCCCTTTTCTGTTTTTAGAAAATACCCATATAGAGTTCTGACTTCAGAATGGTGCTACGGTTACAATTTTCAGTTCTTTAATCTGAAATGAAACTTCAATGACCTATGTTAATTTGCCTCAAACTAAACAATTCCCGTGTGACTGTGGATTCATATACATAGGTGGTTTGAGAAAACTCACATTGCAGTTCTACTCTCTTTTCTGCAGGCATGTTTGATTCCCATGCGCACACTGCTTGGACACCCCATGCTTTGTCAAGACTCAAGCAGGTTGGATTGTTGGACTTGAGTTGTCCGGCATGTAGTGTGTAGGCCTCACACTGTGATCAGAATGTACCACCACTGCACAACAGCACCGGCCGTGACCAGGCTGCCAGAAACATTGCTCAGTAATTGGATGCTTATTGGGTGTATTTATAGAAGGCTCAGCTGCCAATCCTCAGTGTCTACAGTATGTCTACTCTGTTTTGTGTTTCTACGCTGTGCCTTTGTTTGTTGTGGAAGTACACTACTGTACACTTGTTTCTGAAAATGATCATGTGTGTATAATATAACATGTTTTTGCTCAAGGACTAAATGTGCTGGCAAATTGCCCTTATAAGTCTACACTGCAGCCAGGTTGTTATAGCAACAGTCAGGCTGCACACACAAAGTGTTTCTTGGCAAGGCAGAAGTCCCCTTCACCAGGATGAAGCAGAACCCGAAAGACACAAAAAGGACACACACTCAATTCTGAAAAAGGAAGTATTTATTTGAGCCACCGTAGGCAGGATAACAGATGGACTTTCATGCTTCGCTTTACATGGATCTTAGTTTGTAGTGATTAGTATGAATGTGTCAGTGTTACAGTGATGTATGAGAGAAATGGCATACAAAAGACAGTAGAGGAACATGTCACAGTGAAAGACTGGTCATTTCAAAACTTTAACTCAATGAGCATAGCTGGTTGATGTTGGAAAGTGAATGCTGTGTATGCATGGTAAACATCACCTGCATTGTCGATGCGAAACATTCAACCAATGTTGCAGCACTATTGAAATGGAAATTAAAGACGGCATGATTCTCACCTAAATATGTTGCAGTAGAGCAACGCCTGAAACTGAATCTAACACAATGCTGAGCCTGACAGTATTGACATTCCGAAGAGAGAACTAAATGTCTGAACGGAAGAGCAGTCAGATGGAAACACACACATCACAGGTCATATAAACATAAGCAAGCTGACAAAAATGTCTAAATAAAGCAGAGAATGAGTGTTAGTGACTGTGAAAGAGAGCATATAACAACATTCAGTGCTGAAATAAAATGGACAATATACACATAATTAGTTAGCGACACAATACACAAACATCACATGCAAAAAGCTAGTTAACATAGTGCAGCTCAAACAGTGTCCTGTGCACCTTACAAGCACCATTTCCAACTGTACCAATGCTATTCCAGCCCTGTGCAACGTGAACTGAACATACTTTGCACTTAACACTGTAACCATACCTTGAAATATCTAGCATGAATTTGTTTTAAAATTGTAATAAAAAATAAACACAAATCTCTAATTGTGATTCAACCTAAAAAGACAACGATTGAAGGACTGTGCCACTCCACTCGTCAAAACCGAGAATTGTTTCTACTAACACACAGTATAGCAACGTGTTAAAGGACCATGTGAGCCACCTATGGTGAGATATGACTGTGTAGCCTATTAAAATTCCTGAGATAGATAAAACACATTAGTGGCCTTTCTCTCCTCACAGCCCTGAGACTGTGTCCATGGGATTCATGTCGGTATGCATGTTCGCTTCCCTATGGTCCGCAGACATAGGTTGAGAAAGTGAAAGACAAACGATTAAAGCTATCATCAAACATACTGACAATACTGAGAATCAAGGGTGCTGTGACGGTAAACGAGAGAGATAAAGTGGAAGAATGTGGGCAGAGAACAAAATAACCAATAGTGAAGAGTGCCTGTGGCTCTTGGAATAGCAAACTTAAATCGGTTAAAAGGCTCTGGTATCACCATTTTAGAGCAACAAGAAAAAAAGCATTAGACAGGAAGTGATGCATTGCATGGCTCATTTCTCACTGTACAGTCACATAAGGTCACTTGGTGCTGTCATCGGACTACAGCGATCAGGCTAGCCTGTTTCCACAGCCGCTTTACCTGCGTGACAGAGACACAGTGGCTGTGAGAAGAGAGACTACATTCAGGCATGCTTGATGATAAAACAAATAATAAAACAGGACACACATGCATGTGAATTAATGATTTGTAGTGTGGCGCAACATGCTCACAGGCACACAACCCAAGACACATTCAAAACAACGCACCTGTCACGCCTTGACCTTAGTTTTCTATGTTTTCTGTATTATTTTGGTCAGGTCAGGGTGTGACGAGGGTAGGTATGTGTGTTTTTGTCTTGTCTAGGGTTTTTGTTTATCTATGGGGATTTTGTAAGTCTAGGTAATGTAGGTCTATGGTGGCCTGAATTGGTTCCCAATCAGAGGCAGCTGTTTATCGTTGTCTCTGATTGGGGATCCTATTTAGGTTGCCAATTTCCATTTAGGTTTTGTGGGTAGTTGTCTGTAGGTAGTTGCATGTATGCACTCGTTTGATTAGCTTCACGTTTTGTTAGTTTGTTTAGTGTTCTTCGTCAATAAAAGAAGAATGTATTCAAATCACGCTGCGCCTTGTTCTCATCACCATGACGAACGTGACAGCAACACCACATCCAAATGGCACAAAGCTATTGGTTGGAGAAGGCTAATAGAAAGCACTCTTTGGATTTATAAGCCATGCAGGATTGAAGCCATCCATCATAATAATTCAATAAACAACCATTCTTATTCATACAGTGTCTGTTGAGGAAGTCCTGCTGGTCACACTGGCGATAGAATTGCTCTTCCTCTGGCCTGGTCAGATGATGGAATTGGGACCTGCTCTGCGTTTGACAATGACATAGACAATCACGACCACAAAGGCCAGGCCCAGGCCCGATCCTATGATAGCCCAGAACGTTGTGCTGCCCCCTGTGGGAAGAGGGTGTGGTTAATGAGGGTTTATTTATTTGTTTGTGATGCACCACACAGACAGACACAAGAGCAAAGAAAGCCAGCACGACCACTACTATCCCTGCAGTGGTTCCACGACTGCCTGGAGAAACAGGAGCAATATTAGACATTTAAATATACTGTCAAAGGAGAAATTTATCAGAGCAGTCTATTTGGGAAATATTAAGAAAGAAACACATATTCATGGTACAGGAAAATTGGGTCCCACTTCACATGAAGTGTCCTGAAAAACATATTTCCATGGTAGCCAATTTCATATGTACAGTGTAGTTACAATGTAATAATTGCAAAGTAACAAAGTACTTGTTGTCACCTGATGTACCCTTAACAATGGACACAGTCTCATTCTGGTAAAGGGTAACATGAATGCCACTAGTAAGTGAGTGAAGGGGGAACGAGAGGGGAAGAGTGACGGGTAGCAGGTGAGAATAGACGCATTTGTGAAAAAGATAAGACTAGGTACTAAATAGAAACATGATCCTACCTTTAGGTTTGGGATTCACAGTGAATGTCTTGCTGATCTGGCCTATCTGATTGGAGGCAGTGCAGGTGTAGTTTCCTGGGACCTCGGACGGTGGGGAGAAAAGAGCTTCTTGGACATGTGAAGACTGCCAGCTGTACAGAGGACTGGGCCTTCCAGTAGCCGTGCAGTTTAAGGTGATTTCCTCCCCCACTCTGATGTCCAGGGTCTCAGCTTCAGGTCTGGAAAAGGTTGGGGGGTCTGAAGAATGAGGAGAAATAAGACAAGCATAACCAATCAACATGGACTGTTCCCATAAGATTCAGTGTTTGGGGAGGGTGAAATCATGAAATAACAGATTATTGGAAGACTCTGTTAAATATCATAGTAGGGTATCAGATCAAACAAAATGATCAGCTGTAAACATGAATGGAAGGATTGAAAATAAGACTAGAGGGAACTCACAGAATATAGTGAAATCAAGAGGTTCTGATGTCATTATGAGAGGAGGTTGTGGTCCCTCTGGTCCAAGGTCCAGTTCTGCTCTACATCTATACTGAGCTCCATCATCATCTCTACTGGGGATGATCATCAGAGTAGCTGACACATCCACTGGTGTCTTACTGAAGTCACTGTAAGTTACATTATCTAAGAGTTCATTCCCTTTGTACCACTTCACAACCAGGTTCTGTTGAGGAGCGATGTTCTGGATGTCACACTGCAGCTGGTACTCTGTCCCCTCCACCATGGGACCAGAGTGGCTCAGAGGAGGGATGGAGACGCTGTCTGGAGTCTCTGTAGAGGAGGTCAACAATATAAAAAACCCTCAATGCTGATATACAGTTAAATAGAAACATACCTTTCTGATTCACAAGGAGGAAAATACTCACTGTAGAGAATGACTGGAAGTACTTTTGAGGATTGATCGCCGTCACTGAGAGTGATGTAGCATTTAGGTTCTATTGTCCAATCAGTAAGGTCCTCCACAGTCCAGGTGACAACGTTGACATCTTGTTCAAAACCTGTACCTCCGAATGTGGCTTCCCAGCCCATCCCCTCATGGTCTGTGGATGATGTGCTGCAGTTGACTGAGACTGAGTCTCCATATCTCACCACCACTCTGGGAGGGTTGAGCTCAAGAGGAAAGGAGGCATGTGTAGGACCACCTACAGGTCAGAGCACATGACATGTGAACAACATGGCAATGATTACATGCAACCATAAAATAACACTGACATAACAATACAATGTCTGTCAATAAATATATATTTGATAGTATTTTTGCTGGTTTGTATTACAATCTCCCTGCTGACCAAGACAACTGGTTTGACTGTGGCCATACATTTCACTATCAGAGGGTGAGAGAAAGTTGCCTATTGCTTCTGCTTGTTGTTAAAAAACAATGTCACTCAGTCAAGTCAGGAACAAGGGAGTAAATGAATGAAACTTGTTTTAATATTGATAGTGCTCTAAGGCAGGGATTCCCAAACGTCAGAATGTACCACCACTGCACAACAGCACCGGCCGTGACCAGGCTGCCAGAAACATTGCTCAGTAATTGGATGCTTATTGGGTGTATTTATAGAAGGCTCAGCTGCCAATCCTCAGTGTCTACAGTATGTCTACTCTGTTTTGTGTTTCTACGCTGTGCCTTTGTTTGTTGTGGAAGTACACTACTGTACACTTGTTTCTGAAAATGATCATGTGTGTATAATATAACATGTTTTTGCTCAAGGACTAAATGTGCTGGCAAATTGCCCTTATAAGTCTACACTGCAGCCAGGTTGTTATAGCAACAGTCAGGCTGCACACACAAAGTGTTTCTTGGCAAGGCAGAAGTCCCCTTCACCAGGATGAAGCAGAACCCGAAAGACACAAAAAGGACACACACTCAATTCTGAAAAAGGAAGTATTTATTTGAGCCACCGTAGGCAGGATAACAGATGGACTTTCATGCTTCGCTTTACATGGATCTTAGTTTGTAGTGATTAGTATGAATGTGTCAGTGTTACAGTGATGTATGAGAGAAATGGCATACAAAAGACAGTAGAGGAACATGTCACAGTGAAAGACTGGTCATTTCAAAACTTTAACTCAATGAGCATAGCTGGTTGATGTTGGAAAGTGAATGCTGTGTATGCATGGTAAACATCACCTGCATTGTCGATGCGAAACATTCAACCAATGTTGCAGCACTATTGAAATGGAAATTAAAGACGGCATGATTCTCACCTAAATATGTTGCAGTAGAGCAACGCCTGAAACTGAATCTAACACAATGCTGAGCCTGACAGTATTGACATTCCGAAGAGAGAACTAAATGTCTGAACGGAAGAGCAGTCAGATGGAAACACACACATCCCAGGTCATATAAACATAAGCAAGCTGACAAAAATGTCTAAATAAAGCAGAGAATGAGTGTTAGTGACTGTGAAAGAGAGCATATAACAACATTCAGTGCTGAAATAAAATGGAAAATATACACAATTAGTTAGCGACACAATACACAAACATCACATGCAAAAAGCTAGTTAACATAGTGCAGCTCAAACAGTGTCCTGTGCACCTTACAAGCACCATTTCCAACTGTACCAATGCTATTCCAGCCCTGTGCAACGTGAACTGAACATACTTTGCACTTAACACTGTAACCATACCTTGAAATATCTAGCATGAATTTGTTTTAAAATTGTAATAAAAAATAAACACAAATCTCTAATTGTGATTCAACCTAAAAAGACAACGATTGAAGGACTGTGCCACTCCACTCGTCAAAACCGAGAATTGTTTCTACTAACACACAGTATAGCAACGTGTTAAAGGACCATGTGAGCCACCTATGGTGAGATATGACTGTGTAGCCTATTAAAATACCTGAGATAGATAAAACACATTAGTGGCCTGTCTCTCCTCACAGCCCTGAGACTGTGTCCATGGGATTCATGTCAGTATGCATGTTCGCTTCCCTATGGTCCGCAGATATAGGTTGAGAAAGTTAAAGACAAACGATTAAAGCTATCATCAAACATACCGACAATACTGAGAATCAAGGGTGCTGTGACGGTAAACGAGAGACATAAAGTGGAAGAATGTGGGCAGAGAACAAAATAACCAATAGTGAAGAGAAGCTGCCTGTGGCTCTTGGAATAGCAAACTTAAATCGGTTAAAAGGCTCTGGTATCACCATTTTAGAGCAACAAGAAAAAAAGCATTAGACAGGAAGTGATGTATTGCATGGCTCATTTCTCACTGTACGGTCACATAAGGTCACTTGGTGCTGTCATCGGACTACAGCGATCAGGCTAGCCTGTTTCCACAGCCGCTTTACCTGCGTGACAGAGACACAGTGGCTGTGAGAAGAGAGACTACATTCAGGCATGCTTGATGATAAAACAATTAATAAAACAGGACACACATGCATGTGAATGAATGATTTGTAGTGTGGCGCAACATGCTCACAGGGACACAGCCCAAGACACATTCAAAACAACGCACCTGTCACGCCTTGACCTTAGTTTTCTATGTTTTCTGTATTATTTTGGTCAGGTCAGGGTGTGACGAGGGTAGGTATGTGTGTTTTTGTCTTGTCTAGGGTTTTTGTTTATCTATGGGGATTTTGTAAGTCTAGGTAATGTAGGTCTATGGTGGCCTGAATTGGTTCTCAATCAGAGGCAGCTGTTTATCGTTGTCTCTGATTGGGGATTGTCACGAACGTCAAAGGGAGAGAGAGAGGACCAAGGCGCAGCGTGTAAAAAATACATCTTCTCTTTATTTAGGAGATGAACGAACGAAGCAAAACAACAAATAGACGACCGAGAAGCTATAACCGAACAAAATGCAAACATGCAACCTAGACACAGACACAGACACAGACCTAGACAATGACCCAACAAAAACCTGATGCCTATGGCTGCCTAAAATATGGCTCCCAATCAGAGACAAATGAAAGACATCTGTCTCTGATTGAGAACCACTCAGGCAACCATAGACATACCTAGAAACATTCACTCAACCATAGACATACCTAGAAACATTCACTCAACACAAACCCATACACTAAACCCAACACCCCCTTTTCCATAAAACCACCCGAAACGAGACGAAACACAAACATTCCCCATGTCACACCCTGACCTAACTAAAATAATAAAGAAAACAAAGATAACTAAGGCCAGGGTGTGACAGGGATCCTATTTAGGTTGCCATTTTCCATTTAGGTTTTGTGGGTAGTTGTCTGTGGGTAGTTGCATGTATGCACTCGTTTGATTAGCTTCACGTTTATTTTGTTAGTTTGTTTAGTGTTCTTCGTCAATAAAAGAAGAATGTATTCAAATCACGCCCCGCCTTGTTCTCATCACCACGACGAACGTGACATCAACACCACATCCAAATGGCACAAAGCTATTGGTTGGAGAAGGATAATAGAAAGCACTCTTTGGATTTATAAGCCATGCAGGATTGAAGCCATCCATCATAATAATTCAATAAACAACCATTCTTATTCATACAGTGTCTGTTGAGGAAGTCCTGCTGGTCACACTGGCGATAGAATTGCCCTTCCTCTGGCCTGGTCAGATGATGGAGTTGGGACCTGCTCTGTGTTTGACAACGACATAGACAGTCACGATCACAAAGGCCAGGCCCAGGCCCGATCCTATGATAGCCCAGCGCGTTGTGCTGCCCCCTGTGGGAAGAGGGTGTGGTTAATGAGGGTTTATTTATTTGTTTGTGATGCACCACACAGACAGACACTAGAGCAAAGAAAGCCAGCACGACCACTACTATCCCTGCAGTGGTTCCACGACTGCCTGGAGAAACAGGAGCAATATTAGACATTTAAATATACTGTCAAAGGAGATATTTCTCTGAGCAGTCTAATTTGGGAAATATTAAGAAAATAACACATATTCATGGTACAGGAAAATTGGGTCCCACTTTACATGAAGTGTCCTGAAAAACATATTTCCATGGTAGCTAGTTCCATATGTACAGTGTAGTTACAATGTAATAATTGCAAAGTAATAATGATGTACCCTTACCAATGGACACAGTCTCATTCTGGTAAAGGGTAACATGAATGCCACTAGTAAGTGAGTGAAGGGGGAACGAGAGGGGAAGAGGGACGGGTAGCAGCTGAGAATAGAAGCATTTGTGAAAAAGATAAGACTAGGTACTAATTAAAAACATGATCCTACCTTTAGGTTTGGGATTCACAGTGAAAGTCCTGCTGATCTTGCCTATCTGATTGGAGACAGTGCAGGTGTAGTTTCCTGGGACCTCGGACGGTGGGGAGAAAAGAGCTTCTTGGACATGTGAAGACTGCCAGCTGTACAGAGGACTGGGCCTTCCAGTAGCCGTGCAGTTTAAGGTGATTTCCTCCCCCACTCTGATGTCCAGGGTCTCAGCTTCAGGTCTGGAAAAGGTTGGGGGGTCTGAAGAATGGGGAGAAATAAGACAAACATAACCAATCAACATGGACTGTTCCCACAAGATTCAGTGTTTGGGGAGGGTGAAATCATAAGATGATAATAGATTATTGGAAGATTCTGTTAAATATCATAGTAGGGTATCAGATCAAACTAAATGATCAGCTGTAAACATGAACGGAATGATTGAAAATAAGACTAGAGGGAACTCACAGAATACGGTGATATTAAGAGGTTCTGATGTCATTATGAGAGGAGGTTGTGGTCCCTCTGGTCCCAGGTCCAGTTCTGCTCTACATCTATACTGAGCTCCATCATCATGTCTACTGGGGATGATCATCAGAGTAGCTGACACATCCACTGGTGTCTTACTGACGTTACTGTAAGTTACATTATCTAAGAGTTCATTCCCTTTGTACCACTTCACAACCAGGTTCTGTAGAGGAGCGATGTTCTGGATGTCACACTGCAGCTGGTACTCTGTCCCCTCCACCATGGGACCAGAGTGTCTCAGAACAGAGATGAAGACGCTGTCTGGAGTCTCTGTAGAGGAGGTCAACAATGTAAAAAACCCTCAATGCTGATATACAGTTAAATAGAAACATACCTTTCTGATTCACAAGGAGGAAAATACTCACTGTAGAGAATGACTGGAAGTACTTTTGAGGGTTGTTCGCCATCATTGAGAGTGATGTGGCATTTAGGTTCTATTGTCCAATCAGTAAGGACCTCCACAGTCCAGGTGACAACGTTGACATCTTGTTCAAAACCTGTACCTCCGAATGTGGCTTCCCAGCCCATCCCCTCATGGTCTGTGGATGATGTGCTGCAGTTGACTGAGACTGAGTCTCCATATCTCACCACCACTCTGGGAGGGTTGAGCTCAAGAGGAAAGGAGGCATGTGTAGGACCACCTACAGGTCAGAGCACATGACATGCAACCATAAAATAACACTGACATAACAATACAATGTCTGTCAATAAATATATATTTGCTAGTATTTTTGCTGGTTTGTATCACAATCTCCCTGCTGACCAAGACAACTGGTTTGACTGTGGCCATACATTTCACTATCAGAGGGTGAGAGAAAGTTGCCTATTTCTTCTCCTAGTTGTTACAACGCAAAAAAAGGAAACAATGTCACTTAGTCAAGTCAGGAACAAGGGAGTAAATTAATTAAATGTGTTTTAATATTGATAGTGCTCTAAGGCAGGGATTCCCAAACGTTTGCACTCAGACCCCCCTTCCAGCATTGGGGAACAACACGCGCCACCCTGTGCACGAGCCGCGTCTATTTCTATGGGCAAAAGCACTTTTCATTACAAAAACTGTTCACACCCCTCTTGTTGGCGAAGAGAAAATCATGCAGGTTTAAAGCTTATTTTCTGCAATTCTACACATTTTGTTATGAGGTCCAGAGAAAATTTAGCATTTTTATTCTATACATTTTGCCATGTCTAATGTGTATTTAAGTGACTCAAACATTACAACAAAATCTATGGGGCAAAATAAAAATAAAAAAAGTTTGCTGACATGTGTCCCGACTTTAAAAATAATTTTAAAAAACTCAGGCTTTCAATTTATTAATGTGGTTGTGTCACATCCTGACCATAGGGAGCCTTTATTTTCTATAGTAGAGTAGGTCAGGGCGTGACTAGGGATTTAGTCTAGTTTATATTTTCTATGTGGGGTTCTAGTTTGTTTTTCTATGTTGGTGTTATGGTATGATTCCCAATTAGAGGCAGCTGGCTATCGTTGTCTCTAATTGGGGATCATACTTAAGTAGCATTTTTCCATCTGTGTGTTATGGGATATTGTTTGGAGTTAGTGCACGTAGCATCTCGTTAGTCACGTTTGTGTCTTCATTTGTTTTGCTCTGTTCTGGTCTATATTGTTTTGGTGAGTTTCATTTATTAAACATGTGGAACTCTAGGCACGATGCACCTTGGTCCGACCATTATTACAACGTACGTGACAGGTTGAGAGTTGTAACAGTAGAATGCACAAGGTGCCATTTTGAAATGTGGTAGTATATGGGAAGTTTTCCTCTTATGTCATTCATTGACAGACATTAGATTTTTTCTAACATGTCAGTAATGTACAGTTGATCAACTAGCCCATGTTAGCTAGGTAGGTATGTTAGACTAACCAGCGATCTAAATCTTGTAGTTATCATGGCCATAATGTGTGCCTTGACCCCCAGGAGGCCCCCATTGATTTTGTTGACTCAGGTATCATATGAACACATTTAAGACATGGCTAAATTTGTATAATTGCAGGAAATTTGCTTTAAAACGGCAAATAAATTCTCCCCGCCCATAGCAAAATATGGAGCATTTTGAGGAAATTACCTTAAATGCTAAATGTTCTTTCTATCAACAAGAGGATTGTGAACAATTTGAAGTCATATGGGTCGCGACTTGCGAGGTGGAGGTTTGTTACTACGCAGATAAAGACTATACCAACCCAGAATTTTCCCGCCTAGGAAATTTGTGTGACCGGACCTTCTCAAATTGTAGTTGAGTACACCTGGGCTAGTTGATCTGGACATTTCTGACAAGTTATAAATAACTCTAAGGTATACAATGACTGACATGACAAGAGGAACTGATGATACACTACCCTATTTCGAACCTTGCATTGCACCCTAGGGGGACCGCCCCACAGTTTGGGAAACTGTTCTAAGGGACCGAATTCGAGAGAGAAAAACAATTGCTTTTCTTCCAAATGAATCTACCACACCCATCAATAGAGCTCTTTCTTGATCAGAGACATATTGATTCAGTGGGAGAGATTGGACTTGGACTTCAAATAGTCAAAAACAAGTTTACTATGACTTCCAGAAAGTTAATCATCATACCTGGAAAATACAATGAAATAGTAATTGAGTTGTTTAAACATAATGGGAAATTCATACGGTAACGGGAACAGCAAACATCTGTAGTTTAACAAAAAAGTAGTAACATCGATCTGTAGACCCTACCTGTAAACACCAACACACCGAGTGTCAGAAATCCATAAAGTCCTTTCACCATATTTATTTTATCCAGCAAATATATCCCAATGTTGACCGTCAGCTTGAAAACGTCTAACTCCGGGAATCGAAACTAAAAGCAGCAGCGCACACAAACGCTTTCCCACACGAGAACACATCCATCTGTCCATCCATGGGTTGCCATGTTAGGCTCAATTGCTAGCCAAATCATATTTAAAAAACCCTCCCCACAATGCCTGAGAGGAGTTGCCACATTTAGTCAATAAAAGCCTTTTCCATAACGTCATCGAACGAATTAAGAATGAATATCAACGTAACTTGTAATGATGTATGGAGCTAAATTCGGTTTTCCATCAAAACAATAATTATTGCGAGCTAACTTGACTAAAATGAATTTAAATATGGTGCAAGAGAAATTATAATTAGCCCTCCTTAAACTCGCCAGATATTTTTTTAGCATTGGATGTTGATTTAACTTGTTTGACTGCTATGATTAAGCAATAAGGCCTGGGGAGGTGTGGTACCATATATGGCCAATATACCATGGCTAAAGGCTACAATGCAGAGTGCCTGGATACCACAAACCCGCAGAGGTGCCTTATTGATATTATAAATTGGTTAACAACATAATTAGAACAGTAAAAAGTATTTTTTTTGTCATAACTGTGGTATATGGTCTGATATACCACAGCTTTCAGTCAATCAGCATTCAGGGCTCAAACCACACACTTAAAAAAAATATTTTGGGCAATTTTCTGGCATTTGTGACTTTATTATGTGCCAGATGTTAAGACTATAAACAGTTATAAATGGCCTATTTGCGAGATTGACTTGTCATTTCAATAGGCATAGGCTAGGCCTACTGACTAAAATCTGGGTTCATGACTGTAATGAAACTCTGCCATGGTTTGGTTAACTAGATGCAGGTAGCCTAAAGCCCCTGATTGAACTACATCTCATTTGAAATAGCCTAAAGTAGCCTAGGCAAGATGTAGGCAAGATGTAAAATGAACGATTTAGCAGCTTGCTTAGTTCAAATTGACAGACTAATATATTCAACATGAGTAGCGAGGCGATTTTGAGGTAAGAAGTGTTTCTGTTGCCCTGTTGGAACAGGCTAGTAAGAATGGGGTCGTAATTTCAAACACGGAATCAAATATTAATAATATGGATATGAACTGAATAGGCCTATGCTTGTCATTCAGTGTTTTATTTAGTTTTACTTGTAGCCTAATCTGACGGACTGTTACCTTCAGTCTAATGCATTCTAATAACAGCTGATCGGCAATTGCGATTGAACTGTGACCATGATCACAATTGATAACTTCCCATTTCATTAACTAAACATGGCCATTAAGAATTGCACACGGTTAAAACAACAATAAACTGAAGGTATAGGCTATTTATTAAAACCGTTTGCCAGATCTAGGAAGGCTACATAAGTGGCACAAATTGATTTGCAATGACTTCAGTGTTATAGTCATTGTATCAAATGCTAGGCTACAGTAGCCTACATAGACATAGAAATTAATAGGCTACATGATGGCCAACAGATACAAATGTAGGATATCATTTCCTAATTTAATATCAGTTCCATTGTGGTCTTTTTCCCTAAACAAAAGCATGCGAGGGAGTTCCATAACTTCCATTTAAATTTTCCACTGTGCATGCGTAAAACACTTTGCTTACTATGGTTTTAGATAAGCAAAGTGGACATTAGAATACAGTTTAAACAACTTAGCAAATTTGTTTAATGCGCTCTAGACCAACTAAAGTTGTTTTACTGTGGTTTGTTGCTGTTATTACTTGATGCGCATCAGTTGTAGCGTGTTAATGTTTTATAGAAAAAGGTTTGGAAATTGAACTCCATAATGACAATCTAAATAGCCTACCTACAACTGCTAGAAATTCAATTTCAATTCCATTTCCATTCAATTTCAATTTACGGGCTTTATTGGCATGGGAAACATATGTTAACATTGCCAAAGCAAGTGAAGTAGATAATAAACAAAAGTGAAATAAACAATACAAATTAACAGTAAACATCACACTCACAGAAGTTCCAAAAGAATAAAGACATTTCAAATGTCATGTTATGTCTATATACAGTGTTGTAACGATGTGCAAATAGTTAAAGTACAAAAGGGAAAATATCTAAACATAAATATGGGTTGTATTTACAATGGTGTTTGTTCTTCACTGGTTGCCCTTTTCTTGTGGCAACAGGTCACTCACGTGACTTAGCTGTCCACTGAAGCGCCCAGTCTCAACACACACACACACGCAACCCTCTCTGGCCCTCCCCCTCCCCCTCCCTACCACTCACTCACTCACTCAGTAACAGCTGCCTCACTGCCTGATAGTCAGCAGGTCACAGTGAATTAGGCTACATTTTCACGCGACATCGTTTTCAAAGTAGCCCAATTGTACGAAAACAGCGAACATGGCAACCCTGAATCACCGCCCTCATACTGGTGTTAGCAAGCCAGATACTGCTAAGTATCAACAGCCAATCCAGTAGGGGCTGGAAAACATGGTGAGCTTCGATTGGTTAATAGCAACGCGATGTCGCGGCGACAAAAGTTCAATAGTTCAACTTTCCCAAAGATAACCGGTATACAGACTTTCCACAATTTTTGTCCCGCCCTGTTCACGCTCCCTCGCCCTGCCCACTTCCCTTCATTGAAAATGAATGGGCTTTCGTTGTTTAATCGATGACGTACTTTCCAAAGCGCGCGTCGCAAAGGAACTGTTGCGCAAGATCAGAATGATGACCGGCTGTTTTGAAATCCTGTAGATTCCTCATATGACCAACGTACAATAAAAATAAAGTTATGCAAATCACACAACAAATCTTATGAGATAGATTATTTGAAATTAGCAAATTAGTGCGTGTTCAGGTCTCTTCTATAATTCATTAGGGCTAAGGCTATGATTGTTTTTCGAAACGAAAAGCCTATTTAAATATTTGATATATTTTTCACAAGTTACATTTTAAATACTCAGAGCATCATAAATTGATATGCAGGGGGCGCACAAAATTCACCCAAAAAATCCTGTAGTGTGAGGTATCCTAGGCCTATTGGGGCTATAAAAAGCCATAGGGGCCGCAATTACATTTTGTAACAGTAAACAAATATTTAAAAATATATAATTTACTATCTGAAAAGGACATTTCGACGTTTGTGTTAGATAAACCTATTTTTAGAGCAATCTTAACACATTTTGCTCAATTGTTTTTTCAGTCATTTTCACAATACAAGTGGCGATTTTATCATGTACATCTTGGGGGAAGTGTGATGGATGCCAGCAAAGCCACTACACAACACAACACAAAACAATACATTAATTGCACTATAACTATAACAGTGGCAAAAGGTGCCAACAAACTGTTCCTTCATAAAGCTGTCCCAACAGCAGAGTCCCAACAGCAGTCCCAACACCTTACCACTGCTACACCTGGTTTTCAGCAGAGCCTTGTCTGGCAACGAAACAGCTCGTTCAGCCTCATTTACTGCCTTTTAAAAAACATAGCTGATATGGCTGACTTGCTTAAACAAATGTGGTTTCTACTGACAATTGAAATGTACAAACTATGGCATAAGGGGACGACAAGCGGATAAGAGGAAATCCGTAATTTCGATTAAGACATTAATGATTTCTTAGTGACAGTATACATATCTCTCTGGCATCCTACATAATTTATGAAGCAGCATAAGACATTTTTGGACTCACAATGTTGTGATGTGCTTGAACAGGAAAGTGGCGCAGCGGTCCTTCGTGGGCAAATTATGTCATCAAAGAGAAAGATGCAATTCTGAGTTGAATGACCGTTCAAAACGTATTTTCCCAGTTTGAGCTGTTTCTTCCCTACTTCCCAGTTGCAATGCTTGCAGTTAGCCACTGTCACCGATTCCTTACAAACCACTCATTGTGTCACGATCGCCATGGGAAGAAGTGGACCAAAGCGCAGCGTTGTGAGCGTACATACTTATTTATTAACGATGTCGCCAACAAAACAATTAACATACTAACGAAACGTGAAGCCAACGTAGTGCTCACAGTCAACTAAAACATGGACAACTACCCACAAATACAGGTGGGAAAAAGGCTACCTAAGTATGGTTCTCAATCAGAGACAACGATAGACAGCTGTCCCTGATTGAGAACCACACCCGGCCCAACACATAGAAATACACAACCATAGAACATAGAACATAGAATGCCCACCCAAATCACACCCTGACCAAACCAAAATAGAGACATAAAACGCTCTCTACGGTCTGGGCGTGACACATTGTTGAATTTGCGATCTCCAAATTGTTGAGTAATGTTTATGTCGAATGGTCGATGAGCACTGATACGTTTTATCTATATTTTCTATTCATATGACAAGGATTAAAAAGGATTTGCCAGTGGACTTGATTCATGATGATGACTACTAGCTAAAATTGTGAAAGTAAGATGTTAACATTATCAGTCCAGTCAAAGCTATTGTACATATTACGTGATTTGACATAATTTCTGTGGCCAATGACCTTGAGCCTTCTTGGAAGGGCACTTGTAATACAGCTCTATGGCAGGACCCAAACGCCTGAAATGTTGGATGTCTACCCTTACTAAGGACTAAAGCTTGGCGATTGCGTAAGGTCCCCATGAGTGACAGAACACTGAGCCAATCACAGCGCAATGCTCCTATTTTTTGCTGGTCCGCCCCACCACCACAGAAAGCACTGAGCTAGGCTGACACACCTGCATTTTGGAGCTGCCTTACTCAAGAAAGCAAAAAAGAGACCATGTTTGTATGTGGCTTTATTAATTAACTCAATTATATGTATTATTTTTACATTGTTTGTAAACTGATATGTGACACGTATTAATGCCAAAATAACATGCAAAACAGGAAAGCCCCCACCCCAATTTATTTGAATATATATATATATATATTATTTTTTTTGTATTGTTTTTTTGCTAAAAATGTGGGTCTCAAAAAAGCCCCACCTGCCCTGAATGGCGGGCCGCCACTGAATACAACAACAATTAGCATAAAAAAACTCTATATTTTAATGATAACTCAAAGCAATATTATACAAAAGGTTTCTTAACACAGGAGTATTGACATGAGAGGACTGGGAAACAAAAGATCTCCACAGAAGTTTGTGTACACTACATACAGTGGCAGAAGGGGATCAGGGGAGATACTTTCTCTCCTAACAACCAGAGGACCAATATTGATAGAAAATCGATACTGACCATCCCTTTGTACAATTAATTGTTCTCTCCTTCCCTATAAGCCCCCCCCCCCCTTTGAAATCTATTATCCAGGTACTCTATGGGACCTTAAATGTTGAGGCACTCATTTTTACAGACTTCAATAAATACACAGTTCTATATTTTATATTACATACACAAAAGGTTTTGAGTTTACATGAAGTAGCCTAAAACATATGCATTTACATTGTAGTCACATACACTCACCGGCCAGTTTATTAGGTACACCCATCTAGTTCCGGGTCAGACCCCCTTTGCCTCCAGAACAGCGTGAATTATTTGGGACATGGATTCTACAAATCAAAAACGTTCCACAGGGATGTTGGTCCATGCTGACGCGACGGCATCACGCAGTTGCTGCAGTTTGGACGGTGATACACCACCGCCACCAGCCTGTATTGTTGACACCAGGCAGGATGGGTCGTGGGCGCCCGTTTCTGAGATACTGGATCTGGTGTGCCATGCTCAAAGTCGCTTAGGTCATTCGTTTGGCCCATTCTAACATTCAATCGAACATTCATTGTATGCGTTGATGCCTGTCTGCCTGCTTTATATAGCAAGCCACCGCCACGTGACTAACTGTCTGTAGGAGCGATCCATTTTCGTGAACGGGGTGGTGTACCTAATAAACTGACCGGTGAGTGTATATGGGCACCTTGTAATTAAAGTGTTACATACTTGTAACTGTATAACAAACCAGTATAACAGCTGTAAGTACCATGTAACAATGTAACAACCATGTAATTACAAAGGTTTTAGGCCACTCAATATGAAGTGGGACCTAAAAAGTATTGACATTACTCTTAAGCTCCAGGCTTTCTCTTGACTCCTGCATGTGATAATAATGGCTTGATTCAATCTGCTTACAGGAAGAGACAACAACACACCAACTGCCCCTTCCACACATTCAGAACTCACATGCAGTCAGGCATTACAGTGATGCAGTTAAAACACTGAACACTCCAGATGCAGTTCTGGGTGAGTAGGAGCAGTGTAGAGTAGTAACAGAGTAGCTCTGACCCCCAAATGAGACATGAGCTCCCCTAAATGAGCTCCCCACTGGTTTAAACCAGTTCAGGTTCTTTCAATCGCATTCATTCTCCGCCTGTCTGCCTCTCTGATGTCTGTTTTGAGCTTTGCAACAATGTTTCAACTGGGCCCTCACATGAGCTTGGGACAGACAGCTGTAGTTGCGTCCCATATTTCAGCCCCTTTTCAGGTGTCCAGATTTTTATATTTTTTCTGTCAATTTGTCAGCAAGACGCATCAATTAATTCAGGCTACAAGAGTGTAGGCTTCCTGACAATCGCCGAATGTCATCACACTTTTTGGTGTTATGTAACAGATGTCTCTTTCCCTTCATGAAACGGCGGGTGCACTGTTGGAAGCTAGAATTGTTTTGTGGACAAAAGTGCACAGGTAGCTTCCTTTTTGAAGTGATTTGTTTGAGAATCAGATGAACGCATCATGACTGTTTGTGCTCATGCCACATTAAAAGGTAATAATGTTTACCATTACAATACATCTTTACTATTAGTCCCCCAAATTATTTTTAGGAAGTCGCGTAAAAAAAATGGAGACCCCCTTAATGTCACGATATAATTCGTACTCTAGGGAAATAATACTTTTCACATGTAGGCTACATTAATTGGTTTCAGTGATCATTGTGTTCACAACCTAAAGAGGTTGTGTGCATATACTGTAGCACAGGAGGTTGGTAGCACCTTAATTGGGGAGGACGGGCTCGTGGTAATGGCTGGAGTGGAATTAGTGGAATGGTGTCAAATACATCAAACATGGTTTCCATGTGTTTGATACCATTCCATTCACTCTGTTCCAGCCATTATTATGAGCCGTCCTCCCCTCAGCAGCCTCCACTGTACTGCAGGTTTACACTCCAAGTTTCTTGTCACGAGCAAGACATCACATCCAGGCAAAGGGGACATTCTCACAATTTCAACCATGTGCTGCTCTTCAAGCAATTGCATAATGTGACAGAAATGACATTGTCATCAGACCATACTAAAAAAAGACATTCAAAATGGCATAACAATTCCCTTGTTGGTGTTTATGCAACACAAACCAGTTTTTCCAAAACCAGTCATATAAAACATTTATTTCAATTCAGCCAATTTCCAAAAAGGGATTTCACCTTGTCCATTTGCTGCCTCTTCTTGTCCTTCAGAGAAAACATCAGCTACACTTTGAATGTGTAGAATAGATCATAAAGCTTACACTAAAAACAGAGGTTATTCTACCTCATCAGGTTCTTCAGTAGAAGGGGAAATAGAGGGACTGATCTGTACTTAAAATCTTAGTGCTAAAGAGGAAAGGGAGTGCATATGAAGCATAGGGAGGTTGGAGGAGAGTCAGGAGACACTCCAAACTATCACAATCCAGACCTGAGTCTGCCAGCTGAATGAGTTGTGACCAGCCCCTCAACCACCTCAACCACTTGGTCTCTCACTTAGTCACTTAGTCTCTCAGCGGGGAAAGAGGACTCTTCATTCAGAGTGGCCCATCCCAATGGAACTCGTTCTCCTAGAAGTAGATGTTTGGCTGAGACAGTTTAGTCATCGGGAACGGAGTGTCCCGGCCGCCGTTCTGCGCTACGTTGCCGTTGGGCGTGCTGCTGAGCTTGGCCTTCTTCAGGCTGTAGCGGCCCATCTTGTTGTTCTTGTAGTAGATGGAGTAGATGAAGACGAAGATAACCGAGATGACCACGACCATGAAGGCCACGAAGCCCGCTATGAGGGGCAGGTAGTCCTCTGTGACGAGAGAGATATAACAACAAACACCCATTAATCCATCACACTCTGTTAACGTTCTGGCGCCTCCTCAGAGTGAAACATTTTCACCATCAAATAGAGAAGCATCAATACACTGATTTATCCTACTTCATCCAACAGGAAAGAATAAGCACGTATCACTTAACATAATATTACATGATCCCACCAGTCAGAGTAGATTTACAACATACCCTAAGAGTGGGGACATTGCTCAACTTTAACCTTGAAATAGTCCTCTACAAGGCAACAGTCAGTACTGAGCTAAACTGCCAAATATTCAACAACTTTACCCAACACTCTTCAATGAATGATGGATGATGCTCAGTTCTACCTAGCCTCACCAGGTGCCCTTCCCAAGGAGGTTGTTTAATGCGTGATCTTATATGTGCACAAAAATATACTGTCCCCTCATCATCTCATGTTTTGCAGCTTTGGTTCAAACTCCCTCACACAACAGAGATGTACTACATGTATCTGACTACAGAATGTGGCAGGAGGAGAGCAGTTCAGAAACCAGTAACAAAGCGGTATTGGATTGGTCAACGGGTAAAGGACATGTGAGAAAAACTGCATTGTTAAAAGTTAATAATACAATTTGTTCAGAGAACATTAATCAGTCAACCAAAGAATAGCAGACACAGAGAGAGAAAGGAGACCAGAGAGATGGGGGGAAGCAGACCAGCAAGAAGAAAACGTCCTACAAGACTTTCATAAACAGTAAATAATGGGTTAATAAAGGGTTTAATACAATTTAATAAAGGTTCCATTACCATTTAAAACCACCTCTACCACAATGAAGCTCGTCCCCACATCGTTGGTGGCGGTGCAGTTGTAGAACCCTGCCTCAAAGACAGTCAGGTTGCCTCCCGCCTCTCTGACATGCTTCGCTGGGTCATAGACCCACTTTATCCTGGGCTGTGGGTAACCCTCAGCCTCACACACTAACTCCTCAGGATAGCCCCTGAACACTGGTATCCTCACTGGCAGTCGAGATGCATTGATGCATGGCTTATCTTAGAGAGAGGGAGGGAGGAAAAAGGCAGGTGGTGAAAATATGACAACACATTTCTTGAATGAATTACTGCAGTGAAGGAAACAAACACAATTGTAAGTTTTTATTATTTTCTTCTAACATTAAAAGTCAGTGGAGTGAGACTTCACCGTAGAACATTAGGCAATTATGGAATGTGCTTCGAGACAATAAATTATCACACCTTATACAACGTTAGCATGGTTTGTATATATGAACAGTTCTCAGAAACTCACAGTGCACAGTAATGTTGAGAGGTTCTGATGTCACTGTAGGATGGGGTTGTGGTCCCTCTGGTCCCAGGTCCAGTTCTGCTCTACATCTATACTGAGCTCCATCATCATCTCTACTGGGGCTGATCATCAGAGTAGGTGACACATCCACTGGTGTCTTACTGACGTTACTGTAAGTTACATTATGTAAGAGTTCATTCCCTTTGTACCACTTCACACCCAGGTTCTGTTGAGGAGCGATGTTCTGGATGTCACACTGCAGCTGGTACTCTGTCCCCTCCACCATGGGACCAGAGTGTCTCAGAACAGAGATGAAGACGCTGTCTGGAGTCTCTGTAGAGGAGGTCAACAATGTAAAAAACCCTCAATGCTGATATACAGTTAAATAGAAACATACCTTTCTGATTCACAAGGAGGAAAATACTCACTGTAGAGAATGACTGGAAGTACTTTTGAGGCTTGATCGCCGTCACTGAGATTGATGTAGCATTTAGGTTCTATTGTCCAATCAGTAAGGTTATCCACAGTCCAGGTGACAATGTTGACCTCTTGTTCTAAACTTGTACCTCCGAATGTGGCCTCCCAGCCCATCCCCTCATGGTCTGTGGATGATGTGCTGCAGTTGACTGAGACTGAGTCTCCATATCTCACCACCACTCTGGGAGGGTTGAGCTCAAGAGGAAAGGTAACTACTGTAAAAACATACAAGAATGAAGACATCAATGTGAAATCCACATCAAATATAAACTGTTCTGCCTTGTGAGATAAGTGAGGGTTAATTAAATAGTGTGAGCACAGAGATGAGCTGGAAAATACCTTTTGACTTGGCTGTTGCTGGGAGGGTGGTCATAGTTCCTGGAGTTGAGGGTGCTGTGGAGAACATCGTTGGGTGTTGTTGTGGAGGTACATCTACTAGGACATGTATCTGCTTGGTGATGGAGCCCAGTCTATTTGTGACTGTGCAGTTGTAAGTTGCATTAGCTGTTACTCTGGAGATATAGAGAGTACGCAGGTGCCCCACAGTGGTCTCAATGGCATTTCCCTCTGCAGTGTTGTTGGTCCACCTCAGCTCAGGAGGAGGGTTCCCCTCAGCACTGCAGTCCAGAGACACATCACTGCCTGCACTCACCTCCACTGTGTCATTCCCTGGAAGGAACTCAGGAGCATCTGAGGAGAAAAGGAGGTGCTTTTAGACAGTTTTAAACGTATACAGTCGTAGAACTTCCCTCCTGGTCAGGGGTAAAGAGGCAAGATCGAGTATTGATGAACTCACAGTGCACAGTAATGTTGAGAGGTTCTGATGTCACTGTAGGATGGGGTTGTGGTCCCTCTGGTCCCAGGTCCAGTTCTGCTCTACATCTATACTGAGCTCCATCATCATCTCTACTGGGGCTGATCATCAGAGTAGGTGACACATCCACTGGTGTCTTACTGACGTTACTGTAAGTTACACTATCTAAGAGTTCATTCCCTTTGTACCACTTCACAACCAGGTCCCGTAGAGGAGCGATGTTCTGGATGTCACACTGCAGCTGGTACTCTGTCCCCTCCACCATGGGACCAGAGTGGCTCAGAGGAGGGATGTAGACTCTGTCTGGAGTCTCTAGAGACAAAATAGTTACATATAGTGAGAACAAAATAATAGTTTTCACTGACCAAACTCACTACAAGACGCAAAAGAAAAACAACCTACTGTATAGAATGACAGGGAATGTTTCCAAACACTGCTCTCCATCTTTTGTGGCGATGTAGCATTTAGGTTTTATTGTCCAGTCTGTCAAATATTCCACATTCCAGGTGACAACGTTGACATCTTCTTCTAAAGCTGTACCTCCGAATGTGGCCTCCCAGCCCATCCCCTCATGGTCTGTGGATGATGTGCTGCAGTTGACTGAGACTGAGTCTCCATATCTCACCACCACTCTGGGAGGGTTGAGCTCAATAGGACAGGCGGCATGTGTAGGACCACCTACCGGTCAGAGCACATGACAGAGACCATAATCAGCAAATTTGCATTCTCAAGCAGACATACTGTAGCTTTAAACAAAAATTATCCTATGTCTAGGACTAGAATGCAGAATGGTAAACTAACAAGAGGTTAAAATTAGTTGCCTTTTTCAGAAGGCAGTTGCTAATCAGTAATTGAAATATAGGAAAGACATTTTATAACGTAGTATATTGGACAAAGACATAACCATTGAGACACAAAAAAAAAAGACATTTTGTGTCATATGTCACATCATCTTCACTGCGAGCATACAGATTTTATTCGCTACTACATTGCCCTCTCCTGGTTATTCCAAAACGTGTTATTGGTTCTTAGTTTATCTCTCTGGCCACTATGAATTACGATCCAGTTATTGGGAATTTTAATGCGAACCAAGGCGGCTATTGTTCTTATCCCTCTTAACTGGAATGTCAAATATTTTAGCGTTATCTGTGTTCCTATTCTGCTTGAAATTCGTAAATCTTTCAATACCGGTATAACAAAACTAACTGTACCTGCCATCCAGAGTAGAAGTACGGGAAACCCAAGAAAAATCCGACTAAATATTATTTCACACATTTGATATTAAACTAATATTTTATTCCCAGAAAGACGTAGAAAAATGTAGGTATTCCTTGCGGTCAGCGTCTGATGTCCAAGTGTCCAGTCCCCACATGCATACTACAGCCCAACTCTTCAACAGGCGCAGCGGTCAGTTGTCTCACGTTATATTTTGGCTCTGTATTGAATTACAAGAACAGGACCGGGAAATAGTGAGAAGTCACGTGCTCTTTACTGGAAGGATTTCAGCCATCAAGCGCAAGAAACCGATCAATATAAACTTTGGGAATTTCCATGGAACAGGACCCGGCACCTCGTTTGGACTGTTTCATTCCGGAACCATTTTCCATGATGCGGTAGCTCTCTTGGCATGAACAATTATTTCCACTGTTTGTAATGTAAAAAGTATAATAAAAGCAATCAGAGTTCATTCAAGTTGCCTGCTCTGTATTTATCCTGCCCCCTAAAAAACGTAATGTGAAAACGTGCCTGATATTCTACAGTAAGAATTTATTCGAGTTGGGCCGGACCGGGTTTATGGTTTGCGAAACATTGTAGCGTCTACAGACCAACGCGTGGCCATTGCTGTGGTCGGAGAGAGAAGCGCGCCTGTATCTCATAGAACTACATTTGACATTCACTTTGTGACCTCTCTCTGCTCTGATAGATACGAGCCAGCAACTGTCATCTCTCCAGCGTTGCTCTTAATCATTTATTTCACCGCTGATAAATTGAAATACATTTGCCAAAATTATATAATTACTGTTGTCTGTTCAGAAAGAAATGAAACAATTCAGAAAACACCAGTAGTAGGCATATCATTTATCCAAAGAGGATCAATAGTTTTTATTTCTTTTTATAGCCTAGTTGTGGATTGTGTGTAGCCCAATCACAAGGCATGCCTATAGTCAGGGAACTAAAAAGATTGATGGAAAATGACAAGATAGTTACACGGAGTGGAACAGGGGAACCCAAGAGTAGACTCAGACGAGGAGACTGGGATGAAGTAACCAGTGTATTTATTGAAACACAGGGGGAAGATGGAGTGCAGGCCAGGGGAAGCTCGGGTGGGTTGCAGGAAACCAGGTGCGGAGGCTGAGGCTGGAGCGAGAGGGGTTGGGACAGGGTAAGCAGGTCCGGAGGCTGAGGCTGGAGCGAGAGGGGTTGGGACAGGGTAAGCAGGTGCGGAGGCTGAGGCTGGAGCGAGAGGGGTTGGGACAGGGTAAGCAGGTGCGGAGGCTGAGGCTGGAGCGAGAGGGGCTGGGACAGGGTAAGCAGGTCCGGAGGGGAATTCAAAGGAGTAGTAGAGTGGGGAATCCAGGACAGAGTAGCAGGATGACGAGATGTGGAACTGGAGACAGGGACCAGAGTCAGAGCGGGCGGAACTGTAGCAGAGAGGAAAACAGCGTCAGGCAAGGAAAACAGGCACAACAGGCTCTAACGGTAACAAACGGCGAGAAGCGTAGACTGACTGAGCAGAGATTACAATCTGGCAGAGTGGAAGTGGCAGGGCTGAGTATTTGTAGAGGTTTTGATTATGGAACAGGTTGCAGCTGGTGGGGATCTGCTCTGACTCCAGCACACCTGTCTCCGCCCACACAATCACACACACACAGGGAGAGAGTACTGGGGGAGTGGCGGCAAGTCAAGGAGACACAGGATGAGCAGTAGAGGGCTTGGCAGAAGACCCTGCTGTCGGAAAAAGCCCTAGCCTGGGCTACTGCTGTGTGGGATGCCCAAAGTCCCTGCTGTGCCAGCTACTCTACCTTTGCTGAAGAATTCAAGCGAGTGTTTCAAGATCCCACCAGGGGTCCTGACTCAGCCAAACAGCTCCTGACTCTCAGCCAAGGTGAGAGTCAGGAGCTGACTAGTGACGGACTATGCCATCCAGTTCCGCACGGTGGCAGCAGCGAGTGGCTGGAACGACGAGGCGCTCACAGTGTGTTTTTTGAAGGGTCTTTCCGACACCATCCAAGATGAACTGGCCACTCGGGAACCACCGGACAACCTCGAGTCCCTGATCAAGTTGGCTTTACGCATAGACCAGCGTCTGAGAGAGAGAGAGAGCTCAACCGTAGATCTCTCACCCTAGCTCCTATCGGTCCTAGCTCCGAGTCTCCACCTTTATCCTCGCTGACTCCACCGGAATCCATGCAGGTTGGACGCATCTCCCAGGCTGAGAGAGACCGTTGTTTGCACCTGTGTGTCGTTCCCTTGTTAGTATTTAAACCCTGTGTGTTCCTCAGTTCTTTGCTCAGTGTTTGTATGTTAGCACCCAGCCCCAGCCTTGTTGTGAACATATTTCTCTTATTGGATTTTCCAGAGGTTCTCTGGTTTAGTGCTTGTGTATTTTTGAGTAGTCTTTTGAGGTTTGTTTTTCCCTGCTGTTTTTACCACTTTGTGGAGTTTCTTTGTATTTTGGAGGATATCCATTTTGTGCCTCTTGGCTTTATTTTTGGACGTGGTGGATTTATATTCTTTGCCTGAAGATCTTGTCCTTTTATTAAACCACCATTTCTAGTACTGCTGAGTCTGCCTCATCTTCTGGGTTCTGCCGACTATTAGTGACTGTTTCTCTCACCGGGTCCTGACACAGATGTAACAAATATAGAGATTTAAATAGCAATATACATTTTTTGCTGAAAGGCTATATGCCTAATCATCTCAGGTCACCAGCTCACAGATTGACACCCACTCAACAGCATTAGGCAATGTGATGCAGTGTTTGTGTTCTTCCATTTTAAACAACATTAACAGTTCCATCAAATTTACATAATAAGTTATTTGTCTTTTAATTTGGTTGTGTATATTATTTATTTCAGGGGAACAGTTGCTCAATTGATTGCATCTATTTAATTTCAGAATATTTATATTCATATTTTTATTATAATTTTTCATAGTGTTGACATTAGCACCGTAGGGCGGAATCTCTGTGCATTCTAGAATGACCTGTTATTTCCAGTTTCTCTCTGCAGTTTCCTGTCTATTTATGAGACTCGTGGAAAGTACTAAATATCTTGATCATGTGATGTGTGCTCTGGTAGAGTTGATGCAGAACTGAGTGGTGAAGTGGTGATGATATAATCAGATGAGAGGGAGGTAGTGGGCGGTGGGATGGCTCCATCCACAAATAACATCTCTGTTGGCTTAGACAGTTAGAATAGAGATGTTGAGAACACAGAAATGCCTCACTATCTTATACACTATACAGGCTTTATAGCAACTCACAGGTGGGCAAGTGCAGGTGGGAAGAAACTCAAGAGCTCCGTCCAATCAAAAGGCGGATCTGCTACTCGTCTGAATAGGACCCTCAGTCTAGTCACAGTAGCAGTCTGGACTAATATAATGGAATTAGCTCTAGCCTTTTAGATGATTTCTTAGCCCTACATCATCCATCAGCCCAGGTCTGGTCTGTGTTTATAAGATACGGTGAGGATAAGTCATACCAGGGGATCAGAACAAGGAGTATTTACAAAATACCAGCTGCTGCTATTTCTAAGCAGAGCTCTAGACTTGAGTTAGGGTCAGAGGCTGTTCTAACTAGTTGTCAGAGGAAGGGGAGGCGAAGGGAGAGGAGAGACAAAGTGATATGCAGGGGAGGACTGGACTCCCCGTAAGAACAAACAGTGTCTTCTTGTTGCAAAACAAGCATTTGAATTCCAGTCATGTCTCCGACACGCTCACTATTCAATAGTGCTCTCATACTGTAGTGCTCTCAAGACATTCTGAGTCTGTGTTATATGTCCTGCATCCACATGTAAAGTTTCTATTCAATGTCCAAAAACGCTATAGAAAGTTCATACACAGACACTCAATGTGAACAATAGTATTCAATGTAAATGGATAGATCAAAGATATTGTTATTGACCACCAGCCAAAAGGAAACTTTAATCTCCACTCAGGGGCTCAGCGTATCTAAGCAACAAGGTCAAAGGCAAAGTAAATAGTTGCCAAATGGGACAGACATTTTCAGAGCTGTAGCTGAGGAAACCAAAACTCAGTTTTCCCCTCGCCCCCCTTTGTCAGCCCTGTGTATGTTTTGATACTTTTCCACCAGAGATCCTGTAGCTACCCTGTACGTGTACGTTAAAGCAGAGAGACCTGGAGGGAGTTGACACGTTGCATGTTGGGTCAGACCTCAAACATTACAGTTTCCTGTGGATCAAACATTTCAGTTTCCTGTGGATCAAACATTTCAGTTTCCTGTGGATCGAAGGTTCAGTTTCCTGTGGGATCGAAGGTTCAGTTTGCACCTCAGTGTACTCCGATGTTTCAGAGAGCGACATGTCAAACAAATGCAAATATACTAGAGGATATGAAACACAGTAGCTGTTCATCCCACACATGACTTCCCCTTAACATGATTCTTTCATTCCTTTTTTAGCAACTTTGACACCAGAACACATGGCAACAGTGCAGCCTTTGCAGGACAGTATATCCCTGCTGGCAACATAAAAAGAAGAGAGAATGCACCAGACAAATGAATACACTAACACAGAGGAAAACAGTACAGTGTGTTCAAGAAGGTAGAAATTGGGGAAAAGGAAAATGTTGGCACCCCCTTTACACTGTTTCTGAAATGTAGAATGTGGCCCCTTGTCCCTTGTGTCCCTCTTACAGTGTATTCATCTATTCACCCTTCGGCAGGCCTATCACATTCCATTCCTCTCTCCTCACTGTTTCATTGCTCTCTGTGCCCCTCAGTGTGTACATGTGTGTGTGGGTGCGTGCGCGTGCTTGTGTGTGTGCGCACAGTCAG
Source organism: Salvelinus alpinus (assembly GCF_045679555.1). NCBI lineage: Eukaryota > Metazoa > Chordata > Actinopteri > Salmoniformes > Salmonidae > Salvelinus > Salvelinus alpinus. The sequence continues at coordinate 11,500,381 of NC_092121.1, forward strand.
TGTGTGTCCCACTCCAAGGCCAGCCTCTGAGAGCTTTGTAATGCCTTGATACAGGACACTGATGGCGTGACCTTGTACCCTGTTGACAAACTAAAGACCACGTCAGCTTTGGTGACCAGACTGTATTTTCTCACACTTCTGAGTACAGTCAACAGTCTCGTTGTTAACACAGTTCAGCAAGCTGTTTGAAAGTGTGAAAGATAGCAAGTAAAAAAAATGGTTACATTTTGTGGAGCACATTAAAACAATCTGGTTGTTGTTCGTTTAATCCCTGACGCAAACCTCTGAAATATGATTATGTAGAATACATGAGCTCAACAAACGCCCCTCTGTGTCTACACATTCTTCATGGGGATACTGGAATTTAGAAGCCATTCCCATATCTTGCCAATTAGAATTAGGATGAGTAAGTGGGTTGAGTACTCTCTGGGTAGCGGGTATTTTCCCAAACAGTATTTAGAGCTTTTGAAAGGGGGTTTCTAACTAAACACCCACAAGGATGATTCAGGATCTGTGAAACACATATTATTCTCAGAACACACACTCACAACCACGTCTGCACATGCTCTACGTTTAGTCCTGAGTTTTAGAAAGATAAAACAACCCTGACCTGTCAGCTGCCCCAGACTGGTCTCATAGACTAGACGTAACATAGTTAACGTCAAATCAAGGACACTCAAATTAGTTTGATATGTTATGTTTGGTACGGTTACATAAGATTGTAGGTTACTTATGACAAAAATGAAAGGATGGTAGGTGGGCGTGTAACGCGAACGTCTAGCAACCCAAAGGTTGTGCGTTCGAATCTCATCACAGAAAACTTTAGCTAATTAGCAACTTTGCATCAACTTACTACTTTTTAGCATGTTATTTAACCCTTCCCCTAACTCCTAACCTTGACCCTAACCTTAAGCCCTAACCCGTAGAGCTAGCCAATGTTAGTGTTAGCTGCCTAGCCATCTAGCTAACATTGGATTGGAATTGGAATTCGTAACATTTAGAAAATGTGTAACATATTGTACGAATTGCATTTCGTGCATATTCTATGAATTGCAATTCGTAACATATCAAACTAATTGTAACGCGTAACCTATCATACGAAATGGATGATGGAAGGTCCACAAATGAATACTTACCATACGAAACATAACATAGCTTACTAAATGGAGTGTCTCGGATTTACATAGAGAATAATATGAAATGCTCTGAGACCAGGTTGCAGAACGATGGCTGCCCAGAGGACTATAACTACTTCCATAATGATTCTTGCCTGGAGACTCAAACTGAATTCTTCCGCTGCTCTATGTTTGCTACATAGTGTACTACATACAGAATTTTCAAAACGCCGCTTTGCCCACGTGTGTTACGACTCTGGCTCAACCCATTGGTTTCTGGAACCAATCAGAACGGTTAGAATGTGATAGCGTTCTAGAAATCGTTGGGGAGGTACTCAGATCCAGACTAATAACAGAGAAGAAACTAACGTCTGTGGGCGTATCATTTGACTGGAGCAAAGAGTTTGGGTAGCCAGGCAATAAGGATTAATGATGACAACAGAACTGCAGTCTCGATCATCTGCAATGGTGTGATCGATATCAGCTAATCCTAGCTCAGTCACATACATGAATGTCCAGTCGGCCTACATGATTCACATGGCCATATTCTTATTCAAAGTTAACATGATTGCCATTAACATTGTCACGTTCTGACCTTTATTTTCCCTTGTTTTGTCTTTATTTAGTATGGTCAGGACGTGAGTTGGGGTGGGCAGTCTATGTTATTTGTTTCTATGTTTAGGTTTGTTCATTTAGCCTAATATGGTTCTCAATCAGAGGCAGGTGTTTTGCATTGTCTCTGATTGGGAGCCATATTTAGGTTGCCTGTTTTCACTGTTGGTTTGTGGGTGTTTGTCTTCCGTGTCAGTGTTTGTCGCCACACGGTACTGTTTCGGTTCGTTCACATTTGTTATTTTGTTATTTGTGTAGTGTTCAGTTTATTATTATTAAAACATGGACAATTACCACTCTGCGTATTGGTCCTCCGATCCTTCTCGCCTCTCCTCGTCAGATGAGGAGGAAGAGATAGACAGCCGTTACAAACATTTAAAAAAATGATTTTGTTCAAAGAAAAGTTAACCTGTAAATGTCATTTGACGTTGGTATGTCCTAGGGAGAGCACAAACGGTTGTTTTGGGCTTCTCTGACAGATTCGTCTTGGTAATAGTGATGGAGGCTGACGTGAGCCTGACATACCCCCATCCTGAGTCTTATGGACTAGACAGGTTTGTCTGCTCCAATAAGGCATTTTCTTTTCATTGACCAGTTAAATTGTGAAGTTTGGAAATAAACTTTTTTTTATATTGATTTGTAAATATTGATATTTACAAAATACAATTGCACATCTGAACCACCATCCTCTTCTGTAAATAAAAGTCAACTTCTGCACCGGATTCTGTCTGACCCCTGAAACTCTTCTGCTCTTACGCCTGCAAGGTCCCTATTTTACAATGATGTAAACGTTTTCTCCTGATCAATCTTTCTCTATCACTCGCCCCTCAGTGCTTATGTAAGTTAACAAACTTTCCTGGCCAAAACCAGTCACTTGTTTTCCCTGATTGGGTCCAATCTGGACTACATGCTGTATGTGCTCTGAGGAAAGGTATACTCTAACTCCATACGAACTGTTCTGGGAAGGATCCAACTATCCAGATGTTGCCGTTCTTTGTTTGCCAATCATCATGAGGAGTAATTCAGGGAAAAATCACTCACGGAGAGCACAATGTTAGCCAACACAATGTTTGAGTATTATAAATTAAAGATTGTTTGGCTGCGTTAACACAGGCAGACCAATTCTGATTTTTTTTCTACTAGTGAGTCTTTTGAGCAATCAGATCAGCTCTTTTGACAATTGGGCAAAAAAATCAGAATTGGACTGCCTGTGTAAATGCAGCCATAGAGCATAAACTTGGTTCTGTCTGAACTTTTAAGAATACTCGTATCACATGCTGATAACTAGATGTGTTTTTAATCATGCAATATACTAGAGTCATACTCCAGAAGGGTTTAGCCATTACTCCCCATATCCACTGTAATTTGGGTGGCCGTGGTTGTTAATTGCTCAATCATAGACTTCCCAGTCGGGATACTTAGAAGTCGTTATCAACGTTACTTCCACTTTTCCAGTCATCTTAAAAGAGAAAACATTCAACATATTAAGAAACACTGTACAGCAAATAGATGGGTGGGGAACTTTCTACACTCTAATGGACAATGGTCGAGGTACTTAAAACTTCTCTAGGGTAGGGGGCAGCATTCGGAATTTTGGATGAAATGCATGCCCAAATTAAACTGCCTGCTTCTCGGGCCCAGAAGATATGATATGCATATAACTGATAGATTTGGATAGAAAACACTCTACAGTTTCCAAAACTGTTAAAATAGTGTCTGTGAGTATAACAGAACTGATTTGGCAGGCGAAAACCTGAGAAAAATCCATTCAGGAAGTATTTTTTGGGTGGGTTTGTAGTTTTCTATTCAATGCCATTACAGTATCCATTGACTTAGGACTCAAATTGCAGTTTCTATGCCTTCCACTAGATGTCAACAGTCTTTAGAAATAGTGTCAGGCTTGTATTCTGAAAAATTAGGAAGTAAGAGCACTCTGAATGAGTGGACCCTAAAGTGTCACAGAGCTTTTTCATGTGCGAGACCGAGAGAGTGCCTTTCTTGTTTACCTTTTAAATTGACGACGTTATTGTCCGGTTGAAATTTTATCGATTATTTAGGCTAAAAACAACCTGAGGATTGAATATAAACATCGTTTGACATGTTTCTATGAACTTTACGGATACAATTAGGATTTTTTTGTCTGCCTGTTTTGACTGCGTTTGAGCCTGTGGATGACTGAAGAAAACGCGCGAACAAAACTGAGGTTTTTGGATATAAAGAACCTTTATCGAACAAAAGGAACATTTATCGAGTAAATTAATGTCTGCTGAGTGCAACCATATGAAGATCATCGAAGGTAAGGAATTAATTTGATCTCTATTTCTGACTTGTGTAACTCTTCTACTTGGCTGGTTACTGTTTGTAATGATTTGTCTAGTGGGCTATGTTCTCAAATAATCGTAAGGTATGCTTTCGCCGTAAAGCATTTATTAAATCTGACACCGTGGTTGGATTCACAAGAAGTTAATCTTTAAACCTATGTAAAATATGTTTTGTTTTCTGAATTTTTATAATGAGTATTTCTGTATTTGAATTTGGCGCCCTGCAGTTTCACTGGCTGTTGACGAGGTGGGACGCTACCGTCCCACATACCCAAGTGAGGTTAAGGAAATACAAGCAAAAGAACTGTCAGGAACCAGATAACAGACATGTCTATTTTACAAGGATATTGTAAGGACAGGAAGGTTAGGAGCCATGGAGCACAAAGAGTCTCCTCCAACCAGAGTCAAATCAGGAGTTGAGTCAAGAGCAGCAGAAACAGTCTAGTGATAGTTGATGACACTGACGGAGGATACAGCTCTCTTCCTGCTCTTATTTGTATCAGGGTCACTTAAGCCCAGTTGCTCTGGATAAGAGCGTCTGCTAAAAATTACATTTTTTTAAAAATAATTTCTTTTTTTAAAGTAGTCAACAGGATACAGAATATGAATGAAAGGAAATAGAATTGAATTCAGTGAAATTCAATGAAATCCAAATACCTCTTCTATTAAGGTTAGGGTTAGATCTTCGACATCAACATCAAACATGTTGTTATATACATATGTAACAGATGTCATCACACTTCGTAACTCTCTTGTGTTGTGTTTTTTTTTAAAGGGCTGTCCAGCCAGCAATCCCAGTTGATTGAAGCAACTCAGGTGTGCAGCAACAACAGTATGTTGATGGCTGTATATTTGTGATTTGCCTCTTGCATGTCAATATCAGACTGGGTATTTTGTAATCAAACGTCATAACAATAACAAAAATAGTACAAAATACAATAAATGTAAGTACCTCACGATAGACACATTAGATGTGCAGGACAACAGTATTTTGATGGCTGTAGATTCGTGATTTGTCTGTTAGCATGGAAATAACTGAATTAGCAGGGAGCTAATGCGACCATTACAATTAGAGCATGCTTATTAACTTGCTCTTACAGCAATAACATACAAAAGCACATCCAAGGAAGCCCCCAACATTTAACAGGTACCATACACACAAAATGCTTTATTTCAGAATGTGACCTACCGCATGTCAATATCAGACTGGGAAGAATTGAAGTTTGTGATCGCCCCCTTCCTTATTTCACTCTGTCATGCAGTTTAGTATTGTGGATTCACTATGTTGTTGATCCATCCTCAGCTTTCTCCTATCACAGCCATTAAACTCCGTAACTGTTATAAAATCACCATTGGCCTGATGGTGAAATCCTTGTGCGGTTTCGCTCCTCTCCGGCAACTGAGTAAGGAAGAACGCCTGTATCTTTGTATTGACGATTAACCTGTACCCCTCAGTACCGGTACCCCCTGTATATAGCCTCGTTATTTACATTTATTGTGTTACCTATTGATTGATTAGATTTTTATTTAGTAAATATTTAATTTACTCTATTTCTTGAACTGCATTGTTGGTTAAGGGCTTGTAAGTAAGCATTTCACGTTAAGGTCTACCTACCCCTGTTGTATTCGGCGCATGTGACAAATAACATTTGACTGGGTGTATTGAAAAACCATCCTAAACGTAATTGATAACTTCACCATGCTCTAAGGGATATTCAGTGTCTGCTTCTTTTTTTTACGCATCTATCACTAGGTGCCGTTCTTTGCGAGGCATTGGAAAACAACTCGACTGAGGGAACTTACAGATAACGGTATGTGTAAATTCAGGCTGTAACACAACAAAAAGTGGAAAAAGTCAAGGGGTGTGAATACTTTCTAAAAGCACTGTATAAGGTATTGTCTAATATACAGTAACTGCATTGCTTGTCGAGAAAATAGAATTGGCTCTTCTTATCACTAAGGAGTAAATTACCATTGTTTTCAGAGGAAGTGAGTGATATATTCTTTGGTATGAGGAAGTGTGACCTGTCAGTGTCACGTTCTGACCTTTATTTCCTTTGTTTTGTCTTTATTTAGTATGGTCAGGGCGTGAGTTGGGGTGGGCAGTCTATGTTTGTATTTCTATGTTTTCCTATTTCTGTGTTTGGCCTGATATGGTTCTCAATCAGAGGCAGGTGTTTTGTGTTGTATCTGATTGGGAACCATATTTAGGTAGCCTGTTTTGTGTTGGGTTTTGTGGGTGGTTATTTTCAGTCTTTGTGTGTCTGCACCAGATAGAACTGTTTCGGTTGTCACTTTTGTTGTTTTGTATTTTGAGTGTTCCCCTTTATTAAAATAAGATGAACAATTACCACGCTGCGCATTGGTCCTCCGATCCTTCTAACTTATCCTCCTCAGACGAGGAAGACGACAGCCGTTACAGTTAGATTCAATAAAACTCTCTCATGTTCTATGACAGTGGAATTTCTTTGAATTGCACTGAATTAAATACTACTCCCTGTCACTCAAACTCTAATTCTAATTCTACATCCTGTGGGTTATGGCTAATTCAATTCGAATTTCAACTCAACTCAATTCAACTCAACTTCAACTCAATTCCAAAATTCTGAATTGAGCCCCACCCTGAATCCTATAATTGAATGATCTCCTCCTGTATGTCCATCTTTCTGGATCCATCCTGAATGTGTCCCTTTCCCCTTACTTTTTGTGTTTGTCTTTTGGTCTTGTTCAGTAAGTTTCTATATTGTCTGAGCCGGTTTCCCTCTTTCTCCTTCACTTTCAGCATGTATGTGGTAAACCAATAAGGACCTGAGTTTCACAGGGAGAAAATATTTCATAATGTTACACTTCAGCCCCCGTTCCCCAATTCAGATTGGGCTGCCCTGAATATGAACAGCAGTATTATGGGTGGGAACTAGAGGGGCTGGCCCGCCCTACCGTACGTCCTTGCCGTCCAAATAAAATATTGAAATATTGATTATTTATTTGACCGAGACACGCCAGACAGAAAGACGCATCAATCTCAGATAAATAATTTGAATGAGCAAAACAGCTCCCCTCTGTCACGATATGTGTAGACCATGTATCTGATGCTGTCTGGACAAAATGAGTATGGCATGACATCATTTTTCTGTCCAGACAGCATCAGATAGTGTCGAAGCGAGAGGGCTCACTCTCACCAAAATCTTTGCTCAATAAGCCCAAGACATTTCTATGGGAATAATATGCAGACCTAAGTTTGTTGCCTGCATTCCCGCCTTTGGGAAAACGACTAGCATTGTTAGGGCGGAGACATGAGCATCTCGTCATTATATACAGATCTCTGGTTTCAGCCATTTGCGAATTAGAAAGTAGAATTGGTGGGTTCATGGTGCACTGTTTGGATGCTGGCTTCCCCTAAAGTAAATTGATGTTTTGCCAACATTATATAATGACTCCTGTCTAAATAAAATGACTCAAATTAATTTACATTTTCAGATGGGATTTTAAATGGGTGTCCTGACTCTCTGTGGTCACTAAAGATCCCATGGCACTTATTGTAAGAGTAGGTGAGTTAACACCGGTGTCCTGGCTAAATTCCCAATCTGGCCCTCATACCATCATGGCCACCTAGTCATCCCTAGTTTCCAATTGGCTCATTCATCTCCCCTGTAACTATTCCCCAGGTCGTTGCTGTAAATGAAAATGTGTTCTCATTCAATTTACGGGGTAAAATAAATAAAACAATTGTTAAAAATACATTTTGTCCTACGCCGAATTGTAGTTTAGAACACCTTTTATTGAACTGCTACAGAACTAAAGAAATATGGAACCTGATGAGAAGTATTGATTTTGATGTATGTTTAAATCCTTTCACAGTGTTTTTGATACTCACATGGATGACAATCCTGAAGATCTATGGTGGACAATAATATGCATTGTGAACAATAAGATTTGGAAGAGAAGATGTCTTCTGACTATAAAACAACTTTTTGTCACCTCAAACATTATTTTAAATAAATCAAAACGGAATTAAAAAGAAGAAAAAAGCTGGAGTATAAAAAACAAGCTGACGTACAAGAACTTCCTATTAAACATGTAAATCATGTTAAGTAGCCTAATAATGAACATATTGATGTGAAAACAGATTTGTATTTATTTGAACTAATCTGTTATGTTTGTAAAATGTGAGATCAAACTTCAATAAAGATTATTTGAAGAAAAAAAAGCAAAGGCTGGTGCTCTTGTTTAGTTGAATATTAACTTTTCGATTTTTATCATTTAAATTAAGATTTATTATTACATTATTATTGAAGTGAAACTGTTCCACGAAAATGTGCATATCAAAATAATCATACACATGTGCAACACGCTGGTAAAACCTGACAAAACAAGACGAACTGGCAACAGACAAACAGAGAATACAGGTATAAATACACCCAGAGGGGCAGATCCCGAGTGGACAGCCATACCCTCTGCCCAAGATGGTAGCGGGGAACAGGGGTCCGGTGGCGGTCCGCCTGTCATTGGTACCTGGAGGTGGTCTTGAGAAGAGCGGCCCAGGCTCTCTTCCAGGTACGGAGACAGCGACGAACAAACATCTGGGCAGAAGGTGTGTTGACCTCTGCTTCTTGGTCCGCTGAAGAGCGGGCCTGATAACCTAGGGAACACTCAAAAGGCGTGAAGCCCATAGCGGAACAGGGAAGGGTGTTGCGAGCATATTCCAACCACACGAGTTGCTGGCTCCAGGTGGTGGAATTAGTGGAGACGAGGCAGCGAAGAGTCTTCTCCAGGTCCTGATAGGCTCTCTCTGACTGGTCATTGGAATGGTGATGAAAACCAGAGGACAGGCTGGCCAACAACCCAATAAGGGTGCAGAACGACTTCCAGAACCGGGACGAGAACTGGGGACTGCGATCGGAGACCATGTCGACCGGCAGTTCATGGATCCGGAAGACGTGCTGCAGCATGAGCTGGGCCGTCTCCTTAGCCGATGGCAACTTAGGAAGGGGAATAAAATGGGCTGCTTTGGAAAACCGATCCACCACCGTAAGGATGGTGGTGTTGCCATCAGACGGAGGGAGGCCCGTGATGTAAGTCCAAAGATATATGGGACCAGGGGCGGTGAGGGACAGGAAGTGGTTGAAGGAGGCCAGCCGGAGCTTGACGCTGAGTCTTGTTCTGGGCACACACAGTACAGGCAGCAACAAATGCAGAGACATCAGGAACTATGGTGGGCCACCAAAAACGTTGTCGGACAAAATCCGAGGTTCGACGGGAGCCAGGATGATAGGTGAGTCTTGGGAATATTCCCATTCCAGAACAGGAGCACGGGCAGAGTCCGGGACAAACATCTGGTCAGCTGGGCCCCCCCTGAGGTCCGGCTGGGAATTCTATGCCTTGCGGACCTGACTCTCGATTTTCCAGACAATAGCAGCCGCTAGACAGGAAGTAGGGAGGATGGTCTCGGGGTACGAGGGTGTAGTAGCGGGGCTGTACAGACGTGAAAGCGCGTCAAGCTTCACATTCTTGGACTCCGTGCGGTAGGAAATTGTGAAATAGAAGTGAGTTGGCAGCCCTCTGTGATTCCCGAGAGAACTCGGGTGACATCAGGTTTACTTGAACATGTAAACTTCGGGGGTCTCCAGGATTCCTCGGAGGCGAGGTGGGAATCGAGGGCGAGCGAGGGCGACAGGGCTCAGATTCCCTCTCCCTCCTACGTTCTCGTAGCCTCCCATCGATCCGGATGGTCAAGGCTATGAGGGAGACAAGGTCCATGGGCAGCTCCCGGGCTACGAGCTCATCTTCGATCACCTCTGATAATCCGTGAAGGAATATGTCGAACAATGCTTCCGGGTTCCAGGCACTCTCTGCCGACAACGTGAGAAAATCCCTGTGTAGTCTGCCACACTACGGGAGTCTTGACGTAGCTAGAGCAGCTTACGAGCAGCCTCTCCCCCAGACAACGGAGAATCAAACACCTTACGTACTTCCGCCACGAACTCCTCCAGACTTAGGCAGACGGTGGACTGCTGCTCCCACATCGCCTTAGTCCAGGCGAGTGCCCTCCCGGACATCAGCGTTATGAGGTACGCTATCTTTGACCGGTCCAAGGGGAATGAAGAAGGCTGCAGTTGAAAGATGAGGGAGCACTGGGAGAGAAAGGCCCGGCAGGTTCCAGAGTCTCCAGTGTAGCACTCCGGAGGAGGTAAGCAGGGTTCTCGGGAAACTGGGGTAGGCTGGGAAGAAACGCCACTGGTGGCAGGGTTGCTGAGAGTCTTGGGGATTACTGGTGTGGCCCGCTGCCTAGTAGGGAATCTGTGGTATTGCTCCAGCAATGTATTGAACGACTGGTCATGGCATTCTGCCAGGGTATGGAGTCCCTCCATAACTCCTCGTGTCATCCAATGGTGGCTCCTTGCTGGGAGACATCGTTTTGGAGCTGGTCTGAGTCTGCTGGTTCAGTCATGGCTAGTTCGTACTAGCCATGACTGAACTAGCCCAGTTCTCAGATGATTTATTGTAAAAACGGGGCAGGCAAAGGGCAGGCAAAGAGCAGGTTGAGGACAGGCAGGGGTTCATGATCAGGTCAGAGTCAGGCAGGTACAGGACGGCAGGCAGGCTCGGGGTCTGAGCGGGCAGAGGTTCGTAATCAGGTCAGAGTCAGGGAGGTACAGGACGGCAGGCAGGCTTGGGGTCAGGGCAGGCAGAATGGTCAGAACCGGGAAAACTAGGAATCGAGAAAAAGGAAGACTGGAAAACACGCCGGTAAGACCTGACAAGACAAGATGAACTGGCAACAGACAAACAGAGAACACAGGTATAAATACACCAGGGATACATTGAGGAGACAGAGGAGACATTGAAAATTCTGGCCCTTCGGCTGCTGCCATAGAAGTGCCCATCCAAGAAGGCTCAAGGTCATTGGCCACAGATAAAATGATGTCAAATCGTTATATGTACAGTAGCTTTGATTGGACTGATCATGTCAACATCATACTTCCACAATCTTAGCTAGCAGTCATCATCATGAATCAAGTCGACAATCTACTGTCAAATCCTTCTTTTAATCCTTGTCATATGAAGATAAATAATGAAGAGAAATTATAGACAAAACGTATCGGTGCTCATCGGCCATTGGACATAAACATTACACAATCAAGTTTGGAAGGAATCAGTGACAGTGGCTGTGTGGTCCCAAATCTAGGATTAAGGGGCTCTTTCCAAGTTTAAAATGAAAAACATTCAACATTGGCCATGCTGTCAAAGAAGCATGATTTGTGCCGCGATCTAAACAACTGTTAAATCGGAGGACCGCCGTGCCACCTTCCTGTTCAAGTGAGCCGGGCACAAAAATGTGAGTCCAAAAATGTATTTTATGCTGCTTCATAAATGATGTAATATACTAAGGAGATATGTATACTGTAACTAAGAAAGTAATACGAAGTGTATGTTGTGTGGTAAGATGTTAGTAGCCCATGTGCCTCACCCTAATAATTTGGTCTATTTACCCCTCTTAATTTCGCCTACTGTTCTACTGTAGCCTATAACCTGTTTTAGAGAAATGTAATCATTGAATATTGTAAGAGTGTAACAGTCGTTTTCCTCCTCGTCTGTAGAGGAGCATGGATCGGACCAAAACGCAGCGTGGGTTGAATACATATTTGTTTATTAATAATAACGAAGACGGAAAAACTCTTAAACAAACTACAAAACAATAAACGACGTGAACAGACCTGAACTTGTGAACATATAACATGAACGCACGAACAGGAAGGAACACACGAATGAAATAAACGAAACGAACGAAAACAGTCCCGTGTGGCACAAACACTGACAAAGGAACAATCACCCACAAACAAGCAGTGAGAACAGCCTACCTTAATATGGTTCTCAATCAGAGGAAACGTAAAACACCTGCCCCTGATTGAGAACCATATCAGGCTAATTGAACATGAACCCAACATAGAAACACATAACATAGAATGCCCACCCAGCTCACGTCCTGACCAACTAAACAAAGACAAAACAAAGGAAATAAGGTCAGGAACGTGACAAAGAGCTTTCATTGTCTGCTTATATGCCCCCTTTATTTATCTTACGGTTCTAACTTGGTGTACAGGGAGAGCACTGTAAGAATGACCCATGTTCTGAATTCTGTCGCTGTACATTTCAAAGGTGCTAAACAATTATTTTGACTAACATTATGTCTGTCTTAGCTGGCTCATTGTCTTAATCAAAATTACGGATTGCCTCTTATCCGCTTGTCGTCCCCATAGTTTGTACATCTCAATTGTCAGTAGAAACCACATTTGTTTAAGCAAGTCAGCCATATCAGCTATGTTTTTTTTAAATGCAGTAAATGAGGCTGAATGAACTGTTTCGCTGCCAGACAAGGCTCCGCTGATAGCCAGGTGTAGCGGTGGTAAGGTGTTTGGACTGCTGTTGGGACAGCTTTATGTAGGCCCTAACAGTTTGTGGGCACCGTTTGTCTCTGTTATAGTGCAATTAATGTATTGTTTAGTGTTTGCCCCACCAAGATTTACATGCTAAAATCGCCTCTGATAACACCCACTAATTAGCAAGCGCGTGCACACAGGAAGTCCCGTGAAATAAACAGGCCGGCCTATAGAAACCAAATTCCCTTCCAACTGATTCATTCTGGAGCCGGCCCTGAATATGAATAAATGTCTGGCACATCAGCATGAGGTAAGCATTGGCTTGATGAATCAGAGGCTCATTCACCCTTTCCCCTTTTCTCTTTGCTTTTAGTCTTCCCCTCTCTTATCTTATTATGTCCTCTCCCCCTCCTCCTTTGTCCTTTACTCTCTATTATCTATCTGTTCTTTCCTACCAGTTCTATAGAATCACGGCCTGGATCTCCAGCTTTACATGAGGAGGGGTTGGGGGGGGGTAGTGATGGCTGTTGAGGGACAGGATATTACACCCCCCCCCCCCATTGCCTTCAGATTAATCACATGGTTTCAGGAAAGGGACCTCTCTCTCTCTGCTGAGTCATGGGAAAATGAACACTCATGCATGAAGAATTTGCTCTCTCCCATGTAGGAGTTAGCCCTCCTCCCTTTTCTCCTCCCTCCTCTCCTCCTCACTGACAACAAGCAGATCCAGCCAGCACCTCCTGTGTGGTAGAGGAAGCGCTCCATCATAAACTGCAGCTGCTGGCTGACTGGCTCTTATCATGTTATCATGTGACTGAATAAAGATAGACCCTGTAACTATGTGCGTGGGGGTGATATGTACAGCTGTGCCCAGAACAAAAATAGCCTGGGCTTTATTACCCCCATCAAGCCCAGGCAACTTCTAACAGGAGTCAAACTGCCTGACATCATACTGTGGTCATCTGGGAATGGTTAGTAGAAAGGTTGAATGGGAGGGTTCTGAATGATGGCAGCTCCAGCATGCAACTGTTGCTTGGCACTGCTTAATTAAACACAGAAGTCTGATGTGTTAAGTTTTATGGAAGTATGGACCTGGCTGTGCTGGGTGGTTTATGTTGAGTTTTTGTAGTGGGGGGGGGGGATTGTGGAGATTGTGGAGGAATTATAACAGATTGTGTAATGCATTAGGGGATAATAAAGCGTAAATATTTTCAGTCAAGAGACCTTTCAATATCATCTGATGATGCTGCTCCTAGGAGAAATTCCAGCCATGTTGCGTGAAATAATATATGCTTAAATTCACTACACTTCACTCACAGGCACACAAGCACCCAGGTGCACAAACAAGCACGCACACACCAGAGCCAGCGCCCGAAGGAATCAGTTGGATGGGCATTTGATTTCTATAGGCGTCCCGTTTTTCTGTATAATATACCCATAGAAACTCATTGGGCTTATTCAGGACAGATTTTGGCGAGAGTAGGTCCTCTCGTCTTCTCTGCTGAAACTAGCGAGCAAAACAGCGCCCCTCTGTATTACTACATCTAGCCCATGTATCTGAGGCTGTCTGGCCAGAAAATGTATGACATGCCATGCTCATTTTGTCCAGACAGCATCAGATACATGGTCTACACATACGGAGACAGAGGGGCGCTGTTTCGCTCGCTCTGAAATGTTATCTGAGATTGACGCGTCTTTCTGTCGACATGCATCACGGTCAAATAAATTATCAATATTTCAATATTTTATTTGGACGGGCAAGGAGGTATGGTAGGGCGGGCGGGCCAGGCCCCCTAGTGGCAGCCCACAACTCCGACCCTGGCACACACACAGACACGCACACACAGGTAATGTACATATTGTACAGTATACTGCTGTAGATGAACAATACAATGGTTATCCTGGTTCAGAGTCATGTCCTCAGTCATTGTAGTTGTGTTTCTATAACCACTAGATGGCAGCCTCTTATCATATCAAAGACCACAGCTAACCAGAAGCTAAAAAACCTTTGGCATTAGGGTGTTTATTTATCCTGGAGAATGATTGATGTTGTTTCTTATTTTCTGTCAGCAAGCTGTTCTACTACTTGAGAAAGGGGTGTGGTGGTGGGTATGGGGAAGAGGGAAGGTGGTTCTCACAGCCAACAGTCTCATGTATCTTACGGATTTTTTAAAAACTCAACAGTGGCGACCACATAGACCACAGACAATCACACTGAGGTCATGTATGTAACTAACCTCATGGGGATACAAATAGGTCAGAGCGCGCACACACACACACACACACACACACACACACACACACACACACACACACGCACACACGCGCACACGCGCACACGCGCACACACGCACACACGCACACACATGCAAGCACACATGCAGTGCACACACCCACATATACACACATGTAAAAATGGCTAAATCCGTCTGTGTGTCTCAGGCACACTGAGGTGGAGAAAAAGAGACGACACAGAAATAAGACGGTATACAACTGGGGCTCGGAGACATGATACTAGACAACACAACATCATGGTAGTGCAGCGGGTCCAGCGGCTCCAGGGGGCATGAGCATGGCCGGGGCCACAAACCAGACGAGACGGGCCGGAGGCCGGAGGGCGCAGGGCGGAGAGCAGAGAGCAGAGAGCGGGAACAAACTCCAGCCTCCAGACCGAGGAGCTGTTCTGTGAGAATGTGTCCATCTGCAGCATACGCTGGAGCCCGCCCAAAAGAAACAGACTAAAATTAAACCACAGCAAGACAGCCAAGCTCCATGTTTAAAGTACTCACAAACAGAGGATTACTGTGTTATTCCATCTGTAAGCTCTGAGAAATGGCCAATAATGCTGTCAAAATCCTACCACAATACAGCCAATGGTCTTGCTAAACAGAAGGTTGTCATGTACTGTAATAATACACTATTGTTGAGTATCTATCATAGAGCAAAACTGGGATTATATATGTTGTTTCTGGTCTGGACATAATGTAGATTGCATTTCAGCTCAGACTTTTGATCTTGATCTCTAGGACTTGTTGGGGGTATACATTTACTCTGACAGGTGGTGGGTTTCATTTGCAAGATAATGCTTTTTCTTCAACCACCCAGCAGCACCATATGTACAAACCACCCAGCAGCACCATATGTACAAACCACCCAGCAGCACCGTATGTACAAACCACCCAGCAGCACCGTATGTACAAACCACCCAGCAGCACCATATGTACAAACCACCCAGCAGCACCGTATGTACAAACCACCCAGCAGCACCGTATGTACAAACCACCCAGCAGCACCATATGTACAAACCACCCAGCAGCACCATATGTACAAACCACCCAGCAGCACCATAAGTACAAACCACCCAGCAGCACCATAAGTACAAACCACCCAGCAGCACCATAAGTACAAACCACCCAGCAGCACCATAAGTACAAACCACCCAGCAGCACCATATGTACAAACCACCCAGCAGCACCATATGTACAAACCACCCAGGAGCACCGTATGTACAAACCACCCAGCAGCACCGTATGTACAAACCACCCAGCAGCACCGTATGTACAAACCACCCAGCAGCACCATATGTACAAACCCCCCCAGCAGCACCATATGTACAAACCACCCAGCAGCACCATATGTACAACCCACCCAGCAGCACCATATGTACAAACCACCCAGCAGCACCATATGTACAAACCACCCAGCAGCACCATATGTACAAACCACCCAGCAGCACCATATGTACAAACCACCCAGCAGCACAAAATGTACAAACCACCCAGCAGCACAATATGTACAAACCACCCAGCAGCACCGTAGGTACAAACCACCCAGCAGCACAGTATGTACAAACCACCCAGCAGCACCATAGGTACAAACCACCCAGCAGCACCATATGTACAAACCACCCAGCAGCACCGTATGTACAAACCACCTAGCAGCACCATATGTACAAACCACCCAGCAGCACCATATGTACAACCCACCCAGCAGCACCATATGTACAAACCACCCAGCAGCACCATATGTACAAACCACCCAGCAGCACCATATGTACAAACCACCCAGCAGCACCATATGTACAAACCACCCAGCAGCACCATATGTACAAACCACCCAGCAGCACCATATGTACAAACCACCCAGCAGCACCATATGTACAAACCACCCAGCAGCACCATATGTACAAACCACCCAGCAGCACCATAAGTACAAACCACCCAGCAGCACCATATGTACAAACCACCCAGCAGCACCATAAGTACAAACCACCCAGCAGCACCATATGTACAAACCACCCAGCAGCACCATAAGTACAAACCACCCAGCAGCACCATATGTACAAACCACCCAGCAGCACCGTATGTACAAACCACCCAGGAGCACCGTATGTACAAACCACCCAGCAGCACCATATGTACAAACCACCCAGCAGCACCGTATGTACAAACCACCCAGCAGCACCATATGTACAAACCCCCCCAGCAGCACCATATGTACAAACCACCCAGCAGCACCATATGTACAACCCACCCAGCAGCACCATATGTACAAACCACCCAGCAGCACCATATGTACAAACCACCCAGCAGCACCATATGTACAAACCACCCAGCAGCACAATATGTACAAACCACCCAGCAGCACCATATGTACAAACCACCCAGCAGCACCATATGTACAAACCACCCAGCAGCACCATATGTACAAACCACCCAGCAGCACCATATGTACAACCCACCCAGCAGCACCATATGTACAAACCCCCCAGCAGCACCATATGTACAAACCACCCAGCAGCACCATATGTACAAACCACCCAGCAGCACCATATGTACAAACCACCCAGCAGCACAAAATGTACAAACCACCCAGCAGCACAATATGTACAAACCACCCAGCAGCACCGTAGGTACAAACCACCCAGCAGCACAGTATGTACAAACCACCCAGCAGCACCATAGGTACAAACCACCCAGCAGCACCATATGTACAAACCACCCAGCAGCACCGTATGTACAAACCACCTAGCAGCACCATATGTACAAACCACCCAGCAGCACCATATGTACAACCCACCCAGCAGCACCATATGTACAAACCACCCAGCAGCACCATATGTACAAACCACCCAGGAGCACCATATGTACAAACCACCCAGCAGCACCATATGTACAAACCAGCCAGCAGCACCATATGTACAAACCACCCAGCAGCACAATATGTACAAACCACCCAGCAGCACCATATGTACAAACCACCCAGCAGCACCATATGTACAAACCACCCAGCAGCACCATATGTACAAACCACCCAGCAGCACCATATGTACAAACCACCCAGCAGCACCATATGTACAAACCCCCCAGCAGCACCATATGTACAAACCACCCAGCAGCACCATATGTACAAACCACCCAGCAGCACCATATGTACAAACCACCCAGCAGCACAAAATGTACAAACCACCCAGCAGCACCATAAGTACAAACCACCCAGCAGCACCATATGTACAAACCACC
Organism: Salvelinus alpinus; assembly: GCF_045679555.1. Taxonomy (NCBI): domain Eukaryota; kingdom Metazoa; phylum Chordata; class Actinopteri; order Salmoniformes; family Salmonidae; genus Salvelinus; species Salvelinus alpinus. The sequence goes on from NC_092121.1 coordinate 11,518,329, forward strand.
CAGCAGCACCATAAGTACAGACCACCCAGCAGCACCATATGTACAAACCACCCAGCAGCACCATATGTACAAACCACCCAGGAGCACCGTATGTACAAACCACCCAGCAGCACCATATGTACAAACCACCCAGCAGCACCGTATGTACAAACCACCCAGCAGCACCATATGTACAAACCCCCCCAGCAGCACCATATGTACAAACCACCCAGCAGCACCATATGTACAACCCACCCAGCAGCACCATATGTACAAACCACCCAGCAGCACCATATGTACAAACCACCCAGCAGCACCATATGTACAAACCACCCAGCAGCACCATATGTACAAACCACCCAGCAGCACCATATGTACAAACCACCCAGCAGCACAATATGTACAAACCACCCAGCAGCACCATATGTACAAACCACCCAGCAGCACCATATGTACAAACCACCCAGCAGCACCATATGTACAACCCACCCAGCAGCACCATATGTACAAACCACCCAGCAGCACCATATGTACAAACCCCCCAGCAGCACCATATGTACAAACCACCCAGCAGCACCATATGTACAAACCACCCAGCAGCACCATATGTACAAACCACCCAGCAGCACAAAATGTACAAACCACCCAGCAGCACAATATGTACAAACCACCCAGCAGCACCGTAGGTACAAACCACCCAGCAGCACAGTATGTACAAACCACCCAGCAGCACCATAGGTACAAACCACCCAGCAGCACCATATGTACAAACCACCCAGCAGCACCGTATGTACAAACCACCTAGCAGCACCATATGTACAAACCACCCAGCAGCACCATATGTACAACCCACCCAGCAGCACCATATGTACAAACCACCCAGCAGCACCATATGTACAAACCACCCAGCAGCACCATATGTACAAACCACCCAGCAGCACCATATGTACAAACCACCCAGCAGCACCATATGTACAAACCACCCAGCAGCACAATATGTACAAACCACCCAGCAGCACCATATGTACAAACCACCCAGCAGCACCATATGTACAAACCACCCAGCAGCACCATATGTACAACCCACCCAGCAGCACCATATGTACAAACCACCCAGCAGCACCATATGTACAAACCCCCCAGCAGCACCATATGTACAAACCACCCAGCAGCACCATATGTACAAACCACCCAGCAGCACCATATGTACAAACCACCCAGCAGCACAGAATGTACAAACCACCCAGCAGCACAATATGTACAAACCACCCAGCAGCACCGTAGGTACAAACCACCCAGCAGCACAGTATGTACAAACCACCCAGCAGCACCATATGTACAAACCACCCAGCAGCACCATATGTACAAACCACCCAGCAGCACCATATGTACAAACCACCCAGCAGCACCATAAGTACAAACCACCCAGCAGCACCATATGTACAAACCACCCAGCAGCACCATAAGTACAAACCACCCAGCAGCACCATATGTACAAACCACCCAGCAGCACCATAAGTACAAACCACCCAGCAGCACCATATGTACAAACCACCCAGCAGCACCGTATGTACAAACCACCCAGGAGCACCGTATGTACAAACCACCCAGCAGCACCATATGTACAAACCACCCAGCAGCACCGTATGTACAAACCACCCAGCAGCACCATATGTACAAACCCCCCCAGCAGCACCATATGTACAAACCACCCAGCAGCACCATATGTACAACCCACCCAGCAGCACCATATGTACAAACCACCCAGCAGCACCATATGTACAAACCACCCAGCAGCACCATATGTACAAACCACCCAGCAGCACAATATGTACAAACCACCCAGCAGCACCATATGTACAAACCACCCAGCAGCACCATATGTACAAACCACCCAGCAGCACCATATGTACAAACCACCCAGCAGCACCATATGTACAACCCACCCAGCAGCACCATATGTACAAACCCCCCAGCAGCACCATATGTACAAACCACCCAGCAGCACCATATGTACAAACCACCCAGCAGCACCATATGTACAAACCACCCAGCAGCACAAAATGTACAAACCACCCAGCAGCACAATATGTACAAACCACCCAGCAGCACCGTAGGTACAAACCACCCAGCAGCACAGTATGTACAAACCACCCAGCAGCACCATAGGTACAAACCACCCAGCAGCACCATATGTACAAACCACCCAGCAGCACCGTATGTACAAACCACCTAGCAGCACCATATGTACAAACCACCCAGCAGCACCATATGTACAACCCACCCAGCAGCACCATATGTACAAACCACCCAGCAGCACCATATGTACAAACCACCCAGCAGCACCATATGTACAAACCACCCAGCAGCACCATATGTACAAACCAGCCAGCAGCACCATATGTACAAACCACCCAGCAGCACAATATGTACAAACCACCCAGCAGCACCATATGTACAAACCACCCAGCAGCACCATATGTACAAACCACCCAGCAGCACCATATGTACAACCCACCCAGCAGCACCATATGTACAAACCACCCAGCAGCACCATATGTACAAACCCCCCAGCAGCACCATATGTACAAACCACCCAGCAGCACCATATGTACAAACCACCCAGCAGCACCATATGTACAAACCACCCAGCAGCACAAAATGTACAAACCACCCAGCAGCACCATAAGTACAAACCACCCAGCAGCACCATATGTACAAACCACCCAGCAGCACCATAAGTACAGACCACCCAGCAGCACCATATGTACAAACCACCCAGCAGCACCATATGTACAAACCACCCAGGAGCACCGTATGTACAAACCACCCAGCAGCACCATATGTACAAACCACCCAGCAGCACCGTATGTACAAACCACCCAGCAGCACCATATGTACAAACCCCCCCAGCAGCACCATATGTACAAACCACCCAGCAGCACCATATGTACAACCCACCCAGCAGCACCATATGTACAAACCACCCAGCAGCACCATATGTACAAACCACCCAGCAGCACCATATGTACAAACCACCCAGCAGCACCATATGTACAAACCACCCAGCAGCACCATATGTACAAACCACCCAGCAGCACAATATGTACAAACCACCCAGCAGCACCATATGTACAAACCACCCAGCAGCACCATATGTACAAACCACCCAGCAGCACCATATGTACAACCCACCCAGCAGCACCATATGTACAAACCACCCAGCAGCACCATATGTACAAACCCCCCAGCAGCACCATATGTACAAACCACCCAGCAGCACCATATGTACAAACCACCCAGCAGCACCATATGTACAAACCACCCAGCAGCACAAAATGTACAAACCACCCAGCAGCACAATATGTACAAACCACCCAGCAGCACCGTAGGTACAAACCACCCAGCAGCACAGTATGTACAAACCACCCAGCAGCACCATAGGTACAAACCACCCAGCAGCACCATATGTACAAACCACCCAGCAGCACCGTATGTACAAACCACCTAGCAGCACCATATGTACAAACCACCCAGCAGCACCATATGTACAACCCACCCAGCAGCACCATATGTACAAACCACCCAGCAGCACCATATGTACAAACCACCCAGCAGCACCATATGTACAAACCACCCAGCAGCACCATATGTACAAACCACCCAGCAGCACCATATGTACAAACCACCCAGCAGCACAATATGTACAAACCACCCAGCAGCACCATATGTACAAACCACCCAGCAGCACCATATGTACAAACCACCCAGCAGCACCATATGTACAACCCACCCAGCAGCACCATATGTACAAACCACCCAGCAGCACCATATGTACAAACCCCCCAGCAGCACCATATGTACAAACCACCCAGCAGCACCATATGTACAAACCACCCAGCAGCACCATATGTACAAACCACCCAGCAGCACAGAATGTACAAACCACCCAGCAGCACAATATGTACAAACCACCCAGCAGCACCGTAGGTACAAACCACCCAGCAGCACAGTATGTACAAACCACCCAGCAGCACCATAGGTACAAACCACCCAGCAGCACCATATGTACAAACCACCCAGCAGCACCGTATGTACAAACCACCTAGCAGCACCATATGTACAAACCACCCAGCAGCACCATATGTACAAACCACCCAGCAGCACCATATGTACAAACCACCCAGCGGCACCATATGTACAAACCACCCAGCAGCACCATATGTACAAACCACCCAGCAGCACCATATGTACAAACCACCCAGCAGCACCATATGTACAAACCACCCAGCAGCACCATAAGTACAAACCACCCAGCAGCACCATATGTACAAACCACCCAGCAGCACCATAAGTACAAACCACCCAGCAGCACCATATGTACAAACCACCCAGCAGCACCATAAGTACAAACCACCCAGCAGCACCATATGTACAAACCACCCAGCAGCACCATATGTACAAACCACCCAGGAGCACCGTATGTACAAACCACCCAGCAGCACCATATGTACAAACCACCCAGCAGCACCGTATGTACAAACCACCCAGCAGCACCATATGTACAAACCCCCCCAGCAGCACCATATGTACAAACCACCCAGCAGCACCATATGTACAACCCACCCAGCAGCACCATATGTACAAACCACCCAGCAGCACCATATGTACAAACCACCCAGCAGGACCATATGTACAAACCACCCAGCAGCACAATATGTACAAACCACCCAGCAGCACCATATGTACAAACCACCCAGCAGCACCATATGTACAAACCACCCAGCAGCACCATATGTACAAACCACCCAGCAGCACCATATGTACAACCCACCCAGCAGCACCATATGTACAAACCCCCCAGCAGCACCATATGTACAAACCACCCAGCAGCACCATATGTACAAACCACCCAGCAGCACCATATGTACAAACCACCCAGCAGCACAAAATGTACAAACCACCCAGCAGCACAATATGTACAAACCACCCAGCAGCACCGTAGGTACAAACCACCCAGCAGCACAGTATGTACAAACCACCCAGCAGCACCATAGGTACAAACCACCCAGCAGCACCATATGTACAAACCACCCAGCAGCACCGTATGTACAAACCACCTAGCAGCACCATATGTACAAACCACCCAGCAGCACCATATGTACAACCCACCCAGCAGCACCATATGTACAAACCACCCAGCAGCACCATATGTACAAACCACCCAGCAGCACCATATGTACAAACCACCCAGCAGCACCATATGTACAAACCAGCCAGCAGCACCATATGTACAAACCACCCAGCAGCACAATATGTACAAACCACCCAGCAGCACCATATGTACAAACCACCCAGCAGCACCATATGTACAAACCACCCAGCAGCACCATATGTACAACCCACCCAGCAGCACCATATGTACAAACCACCCAGCAGCACCATATGTACAAACCCCCCAGCAGCACCATATGTACAAACCACCCAGCAGCACCATATGTACAAACCACCCAGCAGCACCATATGTACAAACCACCCAGCAGCACAAAATGTACAAACCACCCAGCAGCACCATAAGTACAAACCACCCAGCAGCACCATATGTACAAACCACCCAGCAGCACCATAAGTACAGACCACCCAGCAGCACCATATGTACAAACCACCCAGCAGCACCATATGTACAAACCACCCAGGAGCACCGTATGTACAAACCACCCAGCAGCACCATATGTACAAACCACCCAGCAGCACCGTATGTACAAACCACCCAGCAGCACCATATGTACAAACCCCCCCAGCAGCACCATATGTACAAACCACCCAGCAGCACCATATGTACAACCCACCCAGCAGCACCATATGTACAAACCACCCAGCAGCACCATATGTACAAACCACCCAGCAGCACCATATGTACAAACCACCCAGCAGCACCATATGTACAAACCACCCAGCAGCACCATATGTACAAACCACCCAGCAGCACAATATGTACAAACCACCCAGCAGCACCATATGTACAAACCACCCAGCAGCACCATATGTACAAACCACCCAGCAGCACCATATGTACAACCCACCCAGCAGCACCATATGTACAAACCACCCAGCAGCACCATATGTACAAACCCCCCAGCAGCACCATATGTACAAACCACCCAGCAGCACCATATGTACAAACCACCCAGCAGCACCATATGTACAAACCACCCAGCAGCACAAAATGTACAAACCACCCAGCAGCACAATATGTACAAACCACCCAGCAGCACCGTAGGTACAAACCACCCAGCAGCACAGTATGTACAAACCACCCAGCAGCACCATAGGTACAAACCACCCAGCAGCACCATATGTACAAACCACCCAGCAGCACCGTATGTACAAACCACCTAGCAGCACCATATGTACAAACCACCCAGCAGCACCATATGTACAACCCACCCAGCAGCACCATATGTACAAACCACCCAGCAGCACCATATGTACAAACCACCCAGCAGCACCATATGTACAAACCACCCAGCAGCACCATATGTACAAACCACCCAGCAGCACCATATGTACAAACCACCCAGCAGCACAATATGTACAAACCACCCAGCAGCACCATATGTACAAACCACCCAGCAGCACCATATGTACAAACCACCCAGCAGCACCATATGTACAACCCACCCAGCAGCACCATATGTACAAACCACCCAGCAGCACCATATGTACAAACCCCCCAGCAGCACCATATGTACAAACCACCCAGCAGCACCATATGTACAAACCACCCAGCAGCACCATATGTACAAACCACCCAGCAGCACAGAATGTACAAACCACCCAGCAGCACAATATGTACAAACCACCCAGCAGCACCGTAGGTACAAACCACCCAGCAGCACAGTATGTACAAACCACCCAGCAGCACCATAGGTACAAACCACCCAGCAGCACCATATGTACAAACCACCCAGCAGCACCGTATGTACAAACCACCTAGCAGCACCATATGTACAAACCACCCAGCAGCACCATATGTACAAACCACCCAGCAGCACCATATGTACAAACCACCCAGCGGCACCATATGTACAAACCACCCAGCAGCACCATATGTACAAACCACCCAGCAGCACCATATGTACAAACCACCCAGTAGCACCATATGTACAAACCACCCAGCAGCACCGTAGGTACAAACCACCCAGCAGCACCATATGTACAAACCACCAAGCAGCACCATATCTACAAACCACCCAGCAGCACAGTATGTACAAACCACCCAGCAGCACCATATCTACAAACCACCCAGCAGCACAGTATGTACAAACCACCCAGCAGCACCATATGTACAAACCACCCAGCAGCACCATATGTACAAACCACCCAGCAGCACAATATGTACAAACCACCCAGCAGCACCATATGTACAAACCACCCAGCAGCACCATATGTACAAACCACCCAGCAGCACCATATGTACAACCCACCCAGCAGCACCATATGTACAAACCACCCAGCAGCACCATATGTACAAACCCCCCAGCAGCACCATATGTACAAACCACCCAGCAGCACCATATGTACAAACCACCCAGCAGCACCATATGTACAAACCACCCAGCAGCACAAAATGTACAAACCACCCAGCAGCACCATAAGTACAAACCACCCAGCAGCACCATATGTACAAACCACCCAGCAGCACCATAAGTACAAACCACCCAGCAGCACCATATGTACAAACCACCCAGCAGCACCATATGTACAAACCACCCAGGAGCACCGTATGTACAAACCACCCAGGAGCACCGTATGTACAAACCACCCAGCAGCACCATATGTACAAACCACCCAGCAGCACCGTATGTACAAACCACCCAGCAGCACCATATGTACAAACCCCCCCAGCAGCACCATATGTACAAACCACCCAGCAGCACCATATGTACAACCCACCCAGCAGCACCATATGTACAAACCACCCAGCAGCACCATATGTACAAACCACCCAGCAGCACCATATGTACAAACCACCCAGCAGCACCATATGTACAAACCACCCAGCAGCACCATATGTACAAACCACCCAGCAGCACAATATGTACAAACCACCCAGCAGCACCATATGTACAAACCACCCAGCAGCACCATATGTACAAACCACCCAGCAGCACCATATGTACAACCCACCCAGCAGCACCATATGTACAAACCACCCAGCAGCACCATATGTACAAACCCCCCAGCAGCACCATATGTACAAACCACCCAGCAGCACCATATGTACAAACCACCCAGCAGCACCATATGTACAAACCACCCAGCAGCACAAAATGTACAAACCACCCAGCAGCACAATATGTACAAACCACCCAGCAGCACCGTAGGTACAAACCACCCAGCAGCACAGTATGTACAAACCACCCAGCAGCACCATAGGTACAAACCACCCAGCAGCACCATATGTACAAACCACCCAGCAGCACCGTATGTACAAACCACCTAGCAGCACCATATGTACAAACCACCCAGCAGCACCATATGTACAACCCACCCAGCAGCACCATATGTACAAACCACCCAGCAGCACCATATGTACAAACCACCCAGCAGCACCATATGTACAAACCACCCAGCAGCACCATATGTACAAACCACCCAGCAGCACCATATGTACAAACCACCCAGCAGCACAATATGTACAAACCACCCAGCAGCACCATATGTACAAACCACCCAGCAGCACCATATGTACAAACCACCCAGCAGCACCATATGTACAACCCACCCAGCAGCACCATATGTACAAACCACCCAGCAGCACCATATGTACAAACCCCCCAGCAGCACCATATGTACAAACCACCCAGCAGCACCATATGTACAAACCACCCAGCAGCACCATATGTACAAACCACCCAGCAGCACAGAATGTACAAACCACCCAGCAGCACAATATGTACAAACCACCCAGCAGCACCGTAGGTACAAACCACCCAGCAGCACAGTATGTACAAACCACCCAGCAGCACCATAGGTACAAACCACCCAGCAGCACCATATGTAAAAACCACCCAGCAGCACCGTATGTACAAACCACCTAGCAGCACCATATGTACAAACCACCCAGCAGCACCATATGTACAAACCACCCAGCAGCACCATATGTACAAACCACCCAGCAGCACCATATGTACAAACCACCCAGCAGCACCATATGTACAAACCACCCAGCAGCACCATATGTACAAACCACCCAGTAGCACCATATGTACAAACCACCCAGCAGCACAGTATGTACAAACCACCCAGCAGCACCATATGTACAAACCACCCAGCAGCACCGTATGTACAAACCACCTAGCAGCACCATATGTACAAACCACCCAGCAGCACCATATGTACAAACCACCCAGCAGCACCATATGTACAAACCACCCAGCAGCACCATATGTACAACCCACCCAGCAGCACCATATGTACAAACCACCCAGCAGCACCATATGTACAAACCACCCAGTAGCACCATATGTACAAACCACCCAGCAGCACCGTAGGTACAAACCACCCAGCAGCACCATATGTACAAACCACCCAGCAGCACCATATGTACAAACCACCCAGCAGCACCGTAGGTACAAACCACCCAGCAGCACAGTATGTACAAACCACCCAGCAGCACCGTAGGTACAAACCGTCCATCAGCTTTCTAACAACTGTTTACATCTCTATCTCTCTTTCAGGTGAAATATGTCACCGGAAATGTGCCTATCAATCATGTTTCCTGTCCTGTGTCCTGTTGAACCATTATTCAGATGTTTGTTTATATCAGTGAAGTGTTTGATGACAGGATAAGAATTGTGTATTGCCTAATGGTTTCAGTTAGAGGGAGAACACAATGACCACAACAGAGACTCTTTCTCATTCTCCTGTTCCTCTGCTAATAGTGATGAATATAAGGTGAATGTGAGAAACAGGAACATCATGTTAGTGTGTGTGTGTGTGTGTGTGTGTGTGTGTGTGTGTGTGTGTGTGTGTGTGTGTGTGTGTGTGTGTGTGTGTGTGTGTGTGTGTGTGTGTGTGTGTGTGTGTGTGTGTGTGTGTGTGTGTGTGTGTGTGTGTGTGTGTGTGTGTGTGTGTGCCACAGCCATCCTTGATTTCAGTTCTGTACCATTCATATTTCCTCTTCCAACCACTCTAAGGTTGTCAAGCACAACAACATGAATAAAACACTCCATTATAGTGGAGTCTGGCGGCCGATTGAGATGTCTCGTCCTTGTTTTAAAGAAGGGGATTAGAATTATAAACACGGGCTGACTGGAGTGACTGGGGCTCTGGGACTGGAGGGACTGGGGCTCTGGGACTGGAGGGACTGGGGCTCTGGGACTGGAGGGACTGGGGCTCTGGGACTGGAGGGACTGGGGCTCTGGGACTGGAGGGACTGGGGCTCTGGGACTGGAGGGTCTGGGGCTCTGGGACTGGAGGGACTGGGGCTCTGGGACTGGAGGGACTGGGGCTCTGGGACTGGAGGGTGTGGGGCTCTGGGACTGGAGGGACTGGGACTGGAGGGACTGGGGCTCTGGGACTGGAGGGACTGGGGCTCTGGGACTGGAGGGTCTGGGGCTCTGGGACTGGAGGGACTGGGGCTCTGGGACTGGAGGGTCTGGGGCTCTGGGACTGAATGGACTGGGGCTCTGTGACTGGAGGGACTGGGGGGACTGTGGCTCTGGGACTGGAGGGACTGGGGCTCTGGGACTGGAGGGACTGGGACTGCGGCTCTGGGACTGGAGAGTCTGGGGCTCTGGGGCAGAAGGGACTGGGGCTCTGGGACTGGAGGGACTGGGGCTCTGGGACTGGAGGGACTGGGGCTCTGGGACTGGAGGGACTGGGGCTCTGGGACTGGATCCCTTGTGGTCCTTATGAGGTTTCATACTGAGGAGCAGAAAGAGCCTAATGATGGAGCTATTCACACTAACGATTACAGCATGTACCCCTGTATGACACACAGAGATCTAAGATGGAGGTTTAATCTTACTGGTTTAATGATCCTCTCCCATTAGCAGGGTGTGGGGAGGGAGGGCAGTAAACCAAACCAGCTTTTGAGACAACACTGGCCATTGATTTTCTACAGTGGATAGATGTGCATCATTCAGACTGGGCGATACAGTAAGAGGAACGAAGACAGAGGGAGCGAGGCACCTCACTGAACAGCAGACCACCGACACCAGATACCCCACCATGGTTACAGCCAATAACCTAAGCCCATCATCCAGTGGCTGCAGACAGCTGGAAACCCAATATGAACATCACTAACCATCTGGAGAAAGGACAGTAGTGGACTTTTCACATATGCTTTAGAGCTGATCTGTGTACTGAAATACTGTCAAAATGTCTTTCAACTCCGTCACAGCCATGTACTGTATGTAACCCTGCAGATCACCTTTGTGAAAGGGAAAGGAGGGAAGGGAACTGTTTTAGCAGCTCAGTGGGAGCATGAAAGGGCTGCTGACCCCTTCCCCTCTCAGAGGCCCCCTGGGCACCATTAACGCCTTGAGAGGGGGGCATTTCCAAAGCTGGGTAAGGGTGGAGAATATACAGCATCTGGAAAGCATTATGCTGTTACTGCCCAGGGGTGAGACATAGGAGGAATAAGAGCAGGGAGAATGTGTGTGTGTGTGTGTGTGTGTGTGTGTGTGTGTGTGTGTGTGTGTGTGTGTGTGTGTGTGTGTGTGTGTGTGTGTGTGTGCGTGCGTGCGTGCGTGCGTGCGTGCGTGCGTGCGTGCGTGCGTGCGTGCGTGCGTGCGTGCGTGTGTGTGTGGTTTGTTTTTTACTATCCTTGTGGCGACTGCTTTTTTAGGCTGAGGGGTTAGGTTTAGGGTTAGGTTTAGTTTTAGGGTTAGGGTTAGGATTTTGGGGTAGGGTTAAAGTTAAGAGTTAGGGTTAGGTTGTGGGAAAATAGGATTTTGAATGGGAATCAATTGTTTGGTCCCCATACGGATAGTAAAACGTGTGTGTGTGTGTGTGTGTGTGTGTGTGTGTGTGTGTGTGTGTGTGTGTGTGTGTGTGTGTGTGTGTGTGTGTGTGTGTGTGTGTGTGTGTGTGTGTGTGTGTGTGTGTGTGTGTGTGTGTGTGTGTGTGTGTGTGTGTGTGTGTGTGTGTGTGTGTGTGTGTGTGTGGGTGTGTGTGTGTGTAGTCAATTACATTTGTGGGTCAGAGAATGTATGAGCAATTTTAAGAAGACAGAGAGAGAGAGAGAGAGAGAGAGAGGACGATGGAGGAGGCTGAGAAGGAGAGAGGGAGGGGAGATAAGGATCAAGGGACAGAGCGATAGTGTGTACATAGGCAGTGGGAATGTGTGAGTGTGTGACCTAGCGCCATGCAGTTTACTGTATGAGTCTTTGTTCCTGCTAGTCGTTTGAAGACTGGACCTTTTCACTGGGAGGCAGGATGTAGAGATCAGGAACCTTGGCAACAGAACAGTTCCATCTGGGCCTGGGCTAGAAACAAAATGGCTTTGTGTGAGTGTGTTAGAGAGAGACACCCTTATACCATCCTCACCCCCAGCCGGCCCGGCCCAGCCTCAGGCAGGGTACACGAGGTGCTCCCCCCTCATCAGTCGTCCCAGCAGCCCAGGCCCAGCCAGCTGCCCTGGGCCTGGGGAGAGGGAACAGAGTAGCTAATGGATCACACACAGCACCTGACCTTCACTGAGACACATGCAGACACAGAGCAGGTCCCACTCCAATCAGCAGCACCTGACTTTCACTGAGACACATGCAGACACAGAGCAGGTCCCACTCCAATCAGCAGCACCTGACCTTCACTGAGACACATGCAGACACAGAGCAGGTCCCACTCCAATCAGCAGCACCTGACCTTCACTGAGACACATGCAGACACAGAGCAGGTCCCACTCCAATCAGCAGCACCTGACCTTCACTGAGACACATGCAGACACAGAGCAGGTCCCACTCCAATCAGCAGCACACACTTCTATCATCATTTCAGGGAGACGGGGAAGCCAGCTGATTGAGAACAGATTGTGATACAACAGGTTACATAGGGGTTAAATGGGACAGGGAGGGACATTTGACGTAATACTCATAGTTCCTTTTATCCAAAGGAGCTATTGTGGGGATTTTGGGGGTTGTCAGGAAGATATCCTAGGTTGGTGAAAGGTTCAACATTGTCAGATACGAATGAAGCAGGCCCCAGGGAGAAGTAGAGCATGCTGGGTATTGGAGTATACTGATCCATATCTCTCCCCATAGGTCATAAGACTGATCACAAAGCAAATACTCCCCTAGTCTCCACTCACAGAGCAATTTACTGTTATGGAGCCATCTGGGATAAATGAAAAGAAGAGGGTTTCTCGGCCAACTCTGGAACTCGCTCCCCCATTTTGTGAGATTTTCCTGGCTGTGGTGCGTTCACACCCCCACCCCCTTGGAGTAATTTTTTAAGAGCTAGTCGAGCCTTTTCCATAACATGAGTACATGCTGTGCTAGGCCAAGTGCCCGCGGCACGCTAGAGACAATCGCTGGACGATAAACCTACCTCCCCCTACCCTAGCACCACCAGCTCTTTCCCCAGCCACCCTCCACTACCACCTCACAACCTCTAGTACTCTAGTCCTCTACCTCTCTCTGCCCATCTCTCTCCTCCACTCCCTCACTCTCTGCCCCCCCCCCCCCCGCATCACTCTCCACCCCCTCCCTCTCTTCCACATACTTATTTTCTCAACCCCCCTCTCTCTCCTACACCCCCCCCTCTCCTCTCCTCCCTGCCATCCATCGCTTGGGCTGATATTGAGCATGCATTTCACAGACACTCCCTTAGAGACCGGTGACCTCATCACTGGACAGGAAGTCAGGGGCTCGTGTTCCTCCTTTTGTGAAAGTAATCCCACACTCAATATTTTATTCAGGAGGGAGTGGAGTGGAGGAGTGGAGAGTGGTCTGGCGGAGGGAAGGAGGGGGTGTGGAGGAGTGGAGAGTGGTCTGGCGGAGGGAAGGAGGGGGTGTGGAGGAGTGGAGAGTGGTCTGGCGGAGGGAAGGAGGGGGTGTGGAGGAGTGGAGAGTGGTCTGGCGGAGGGAAGGAGGGGGTGTGGAGGAGTGGAGAGAGGTCTGGCGGAGGGAAGGAGGGGGTGTGGAGGAGTGGAGAGAGGTCTGGCGGAGGGAAGGAGGGGGTGTGGAGGAGTGGAGAGTGGTCTGGCGGAGGGAAGGAGGGGGTGTGGAGGCCCCTAACTCAGTTGATTCTCAGTAGTGCTCACTGCTCATGACACATCATCATGATCACTTGACTATACTTATAGACTAGAGCTTTAACTGCATTGAAACCACAGGAGGCTGGTGAGGGGAGGACGGCTGATCATAGTGTCTGGAATGGAGTGAATGGAATGGTATCAAACACATGGACCATGTGTTTGATACCGTTCCATTTATTCCATTCCAGCCATTACTATGAGCCTGTCCTCCACAATGAAGGTGCCACCAGGAACCAAAAGGAACCAAAAGGCCCCCTGTGAAAAGCATTTCTAGATCCAGGTCCGAGTAGCTGAACTTTCACACCTGGTCTAGACTGGACTGCAATGTGACAGTGGAACAATGTTGAAGAGGAAGGACTGAAACAGGAAAGAAAAGAGAAGAACGATTCGACATAGAGAAGTTGTAAATGAAGCACAAAATATCAAAAGGAATGGAGAACAGATCAGTCTGATTGGTTAGACACATGCTGTAGGCTACTGTATCTCTCTGTGAAAACCCACGTCAATATGTCGTAAAAACATGGAGACAGAGAGACAAACTGACTGGAAACTTCTGTCCCTGATGAATGAATGGCGGTTTATTGCTGCCAGGGTGCTATTGCTGTATTCTGATGACATGAAGGAAACGCCTAGGCAAGGCTGTAGCTGAGCTGATTCAACTCTACAGCTGCTTCTCCTCAGGCAGCAGCAACAGGAACAGACCCACCTGCCCTGCTGCCTTATACACAGAGGAGGTGTGGGGGTAGTCATCAGCTCTTTCTCTCAGGGGGCCCTACTGTGGACTAGGAAGATCACACACATACGTGCACACGCACACAGACATATATGCACGTGCACATGGACACATATATACATGAATGCACACACAAAACACACACACACACACACACACACACACACACACACACACACACACACACACACACACACACACACACACACACACACACACACACACACACACACACACACACCTTTGACAATGTGAGTATTTTTACTGCATTCTGGAAAGATCCTCTGTCTTCTGGACAAGAAAACCATTCCCCATTTAGAGAAACGCTCGACCTGTGAAAAGAAAGATCATTCCAATCCATTCCAATTTCTAAGTGATTCTAAAGAAGGAATGGAAAGTACCTGACTCCCTGTTGGACTTCATTGTTGCCTTTGAAGTGGCAGCAGTGGGTCCGCACCAGTGTGCACATTAGATTAGAGTAGAATAGATTATTAGTCACATTACATTTACACGACCAAACTCTTAGATTTCAATAAACACTGTCTGTAAAGTCTATGGAACTAATTGGTTATTATGATTTTGGCTACGATTTACATTAGTGGGAGTATTTATTTTTGATGTAAGTATCAATATATACATTGCAATGGTTCGGCCTATTTAAATACACGGAGCACACCAAACATTAGGAACACCCTCCTAATTTTGAGTTACACCCCCCCCCCCATCAATAAGGGATCATAGCGTTCACCTGGATTCACCTGGTCAGTCTAAGTCATGGAAGGAGTGTTCTTAATAGTTTGTAGACTCAGTGCATGTTACTTTATCATCAGGTCAAGCCCTACAAGATGACCTTTCCTTTTACATTTCTCACAATAAGTTTTACCTAAGAAAGAAGATAAGAGAGTGAAAAAGAAAGAGAGAGAGAAATGGAGCGGGAGAGAGAGAGAGAGAGAGAGAGTAGTGAGAAAGCCCATTTTTGATCCAGTGTGTTTCATCCAGCTGGTATGTGAGAGCTGCGAGCAGACATTCACGGCAGATCGATTCAGCACTGGGGGGCACAAGCATCAGGATTTTGAGGCTAAACTTTGCACGCACAGTCACTCACAAGAACAAAGTCAAACTGACACATACACTCACCTATCATTTATATTTCACAGACACACCTGCATTCCCTCCTTCCCTCAGTCTCCAGGACAGTCATCCCCAGTGAGTCTGTACATGTCTGTTACCGCCAGGTCTGGCTTTCCGCTGACGGTGCACAAACACACACTGTTGCTCCAGAGGGGTGTGTTGGGGCCTGGCCACTCCCGGCCCACACGACACAAAGACAGCAGCGCTGCCAGAAAGCAACACACAGCAGCTCCACAGAAAAGGAGAAAAACAGACAGAGCAGGCCAGGGAAAGAGGGGGGCAGAGAGGAGAGGGGTGGGGGTGAATTCACTGAGGAGGCTGTGGAGTCTGAGCACTCTGCCTGCAGGGACATTGGTGGGTCTGTGCCCAGATGTGAGGGAGGGAGGGAGGGAGGGAGGGAGGGAGGGAGGGAGGGAGGGAGGGAGGGAGGGAGGGATGGAGGGATGGATGGATGGACACAGAAGTGACAGTAAGATCCAGTGTGTCTGAATCCCTGCCAATCCCTCCAGTCATTCTCCTGGTGCTGCTCTGCTGCCTCTACAACAAATCTCTTATGTTTCCAGGACATTTCATTCCCCACCCGCTGCTGATTCTGGCACACACCACCTTAGGGCCTTCTCACATATTATAGTGTTGGACACACACTCTTAGTACACACCACGCACGCACACATACAAACGCACGCACGCAAACGCACGCACACACACAGCGAGTCAGTGGAACATAAGGCAGCAACAACACATACTCTGTCATCCTCTATCTCCCAGAGATATGCTAATTAGCAGTGACACAGTCGTCCAGTGATAAGGAAGTACTATAAATGTCATCAGTTACGCTCTCAACCAGCCCTTTCTGCATTGTACTCGATGTGGAGTCCCTGTAGTTTGATAGCATCTCTCTCTCTCTCTCTCTCTCTCTCTCTCTCTCTCTCTCTCTCTCTCTCTCTCTCTCTCTCTCTCTCTCTCTCTCTCTCTCTCTCTCTCTCTCTCTCTCTCTCTCTCTCTCTCTCTCTCTCTCTCTCTCTCTCTCTCTCTCTCTCTCTCTCTCTCTCTCTCTCTCTCTCTCTCTCTCTCTGTGCCATGATTCATGCTGTAGTGAAACAGGACATTTAGATAAAATAACTGCTAGGAGACCGGGAGGACATTCACAGATAAACTATGAACATACTCCTTACACAATAAGAACATTCAGATAGGAACTGCACTCACTCACTGACACTCAGTCCAAGATGGTGCCTCGTCCTCTGTTGGCCAAGTGGAGAGTCTGTGATTAGTACGTGTTTACATCATTGGTTAGAAATCTAATGATGCAGTTACTGCCATAAGATTGTCCAATTAGCATAGCCCCTCACTGTCTAATTATATATCAAACCTTTATTTAACATGGCAAGTCATTGAAGAACAAATTCTTATTTATAATGACGGCCTACCCCGGCCAAACCCGGACAATGTTGGGCCAATTGTGCACCGCCCTACGGGACTCCCAATCACGGCCGGTTGTGATACAGCCTGGATTCGAACCAGGGTGTCTGTAGTGATGCCTCTAGCACAGATGCAGTGCCTTAGACCGCTGTGCGCATTATCTCACAAGCTGAAAAGCGTTACCTCAAAACTAGGTCAAGGAAAAATAGCACATAAGATGAAGTGCTTGCCAAGGGCCAGAGTGATACTAAAGTGTTACAGGGATGAAATAATCATCAAGAGAAAAGGGGGTGATGGAGTGAGTGAGGTAGGGAGGGAGGGAAGGATGGAGGGAGGGCAAGAAAGAGAGCATGTAACTGTGAGAAGAGGAGCAGGGTCAAGGGGGAGATTGGGAGTGAGAGATAAGCAAAGGTGGGTGGGCGTCTGGTGGCTCCAAGGTCACAGAGGTCAGCCAGAGCGGAGGAAAGGTGGAAATTCATGACTCATTGCTATGTGGGAAAGAAGGAGGGAGAGAGAGAGGAAATAGTTTCAGGTCTATTTGGGATAATTGAAGTGCATCCCTCAGCTGTAGTTGCTTGTGGAGTATGGGAGTGTAGGGAGAGAGGGAGGGAGGGAGGGAGGGAGAAAGAGAGAGAGAGAGGGAGGGAGGGAGGGAGGAAGGAGAAAGGGAGAGAAAGGGAAAGAGGGAGGGAGGGGGAGGGTTCAGTGCCTGGGCAGGTCTGGTTCCCATTAGACAAGAGGCCCAGAGGGTGGGTTTGTTTGTCCAGCAGAACGTCCCATAGGAACAGGGGAGGTAGAGGAAAGCTGATGACGTCACTCTGCCCTATTGGGCCCCTACAGAGGGAATATCAACTGCTCTGGTTCACTCTTTCACCCCTCCAATCCCCTCATCCCTACATCCCACCCACCCGTTTGGAAAGAATTGAAACAAACGGCTAACTTCTAAACGGTTTACGGATGTTCTCTGTTTGTGTGTTATTCATGAGAGCTGAGGTGAGAGTTCCTGTCATGACTCCTCTTCTCCTTGGTCTGGCCCAGAACAGAGGATCATCTGCTGCTGCCCTTTGACGGATGTGTCATTCACCTGTGAACGAACCAACCTAGCCCTGCAGATGATTCAGCCTACTGCCTCACTACGGCCTAATAGGCATGTGTAGACAGGTCTATCACTCACATGGCCCATGGGCTGGGTTGTATCAAAGCCAGTTACACACACACACACACACACACACACACACACACACACACACACACACACACACACACACACACTCCTTTTACACATTATAATTACAGGCCAATTAATTACTGATGTGACTTTCCATCATTTCATGAATCCTAACTTTCCATCATTTCATGAATCCTTTCCACCATTACATGTGTGGGTGCTGTTATTGACAGCTGTTATATTGCATGCTATCCCCAGCTCATTCATTATCTCCGCTGACCACCATCTCCATAGTTTGTGTTATTTTCCCCATGACAACAATGGTTTCCTTGGTGTTTGTGACCTAACTGTTTTTCACTTTTCCCTGCTGGTCGATGGCTGTTAGAGAGAGCAACAGCCTGAGGCACAGAGGGATGAATTGAAGGCACCGCCGTTGATTGCGGCCTACAAAGGAGTAACAAGGACACTATGACTAACACGCAGCAGCATTAATAGGTTAATAAGGCCTGTAGGGTCTGATTGGAGCAGCATGACTCTGACTCAAATATGGTGCAACAGACAGACAGGACCAGAAACTGTTGTGGTTAGAGCAGAGACAGAAGAGGAAGCAAGACATCCCACTCCCTCAATTTTTCTGTTTCAATGTGAATCAGTGAACTACGTAGACCAGACCCAGCTGCTATCGCATTGGTGTCTATGGGAGAGCCAACACTTAAGCTCCCGAGTGGCGCAGCGGTCTAAGGCACTGCATCTCAGTGCAAGAGGTGTCACTACAGTCCCTTGTTCGAATCCAGGCTGTATCACATCTGGCTGTGAATGGGAGTGCCATAGGGCGGTGCTCAATTGGCCCAGTGTTGTCTGGGTTTGGCCCGGGTAGGTCATCATTGTAAATACTAATTTGTTCTTAACTGACTTGCCTA
Organism: Salvelinus alpinus; assembly: GCF_045679555.1. Lineage (NCBI taxonomy): Eukaryota > Metazoa > Chordata > Actinopteri > Salmoniformes > Salmonidae > Salvelinus > Salvelinus alpinus. The sequence continues at coordinate 11,537,947 of NC_092121.1, forward strand.
GTTAAATAAAGGTTAAATAAAAAAAGTAGACCAGTACTGACCATTTTTTCCAATGGGTAAACGGCCTGAGTGAACTATCTTCATTTATCCACCATCTTAGGTTAGAGTGTCTGAATCAAAACTGAGCAGACACCTGGTTAGGTTGGGGTTAAGGAGTGGAGGGAGTGGTGATGTTTCACTCCTGGTTCCTCTGAAACAAGGTCCGGTTCGGTAATGTAGCACTGATTTATAGAGCCCAGACCAAAACTTCACTCCAACTTTTCCTGGAATTCGAGGCATTTTGGGGGGAGAAGGAGCAGGGTGTTAAGGGGTGAGTGTGGTCCGAAGGCCAGGGAAGGAGCTATATGTCACCCATGGCCGTTAAATCAATTCTCCTCCAGATGGGTTTCAGGAGGTTGAAAGCTAATGAATGATTTCTTCCCCCTGCCTGTCCATTGCATTGAGTTACACACTTCCCCCTGTCTATCCCTATAGGGTAGATCTGTTTCTCACAGATGGAACCCTACAGTTCAACTGTGTTATTTGAGCTAAGGGGTCAACACTGCACATGATTAGGTAACTAGCATTTCCCTGGCTCAAGTAGTCAGCTGAAGACTGTAGAGGATAAGTCGACTGGTTTGTAACAGTCCAACTGATTACAATAGTTCAGACTGAACATTATGCACATTGAGACAATGAATCAGCCACACTGTTGTTCTGTTGGCTGTGGATGCACATGCACGTAGAGGCAAGCATGTGTAACCTTATACGTATATAGAGTCTCTTGAGCAACTGCATATGAGTTTGTGTGTGTGTGCGTGTTTGTGCATGCACCTGTAGGTGTGTGTGTGTTAGTGTAATAATAAAAAGGACCAGAGTTGATCTCTATTAGTGTATTGTTCTCCCCTTTGAGCCAGTTTCTCAATGAGTCACACCAGCGGCCTAATAAGTTATTGTCAGCACCAATGCCTCTTATGCAACAGAACGAGGACAAACCCTCCAGCAAGTTACCAACCCCCACACAGACCCACAGCGTATTAGCATTATAAGCCTGTTGCTGTTATAGTTTCACCATGTAGTCGTAAAACTATCAGAACCATCTCAACCAATCTGCTTCAATTTAACATGATCACTGATCGCCCTGGAAGAGGGGTTCGTGTGAGCCTTTAATGTAAGCCAGCTTTCTTTTGTGTTAGCTAGCAGCGATGTTCGTCACTTTATGGAGCATTCTTCAGGACAGTTGCACTGATGCCAAACTCTGACTTTCAAGATAAACACTGGATATTTTCCAGCATTACAGCTCGGTCCATGGTCACAAAACACTTCCATACCACCACAGCTTGTTAGTGTCTCTCTCTCACACACACACACACACACACACACACACACACACACACACACACACACACACACACACACACACACACACACACACACACACACACACACACACACACACACACACACACACACACACACACACACACACACACACCTCCCGCTCATGGGGTTGTGTAGTAGGAATCTGAGGCTGAACAGGCTTGGTTCTAACAGGGATCTAATGTGGCCCCTGTCTCTTACATTTCCAATAGGCCACCCCTAATTCCTAGCGAGGGAAGTTTCCATAATTCCTTGGAGGGACGACTGCTCTGCTCGGCCTGCCCTCCTCACAATGAACTCTGTCCCATGTGTCAACTGCTCTCTTTTCATTAATAAACCAGTCTTCCTGGTGTGTGTGTGTGTGTGTGTGTGTGTGTGTGTGTGTGTTGCAGTGACTGTTCTATCTGCTGCCCTAGATTAGCTTTGACTTTTGTTTGCCATGGATAAAATGGCATGACTCACATCACACTACCCAGTGAGTCCAGCTGGCAGGCCTGGAGGCTGAAAGTGGGTTCACAAACGAAACTACTTACAATCTTCATCATGTGGAAACCTCAGTCACAGTCTCAGTGTATGCCAGGCAGACAGCTCTGTTTGACACCGTGACTCCCATCATATTATTCAATAAGAAATCCAATATATGGCGGCACACTCGGCTCATCTGTCATCATCTACTTAAGCTGGAAAAGTGTCGGCTCGGGTCTGGGGTTTAGTGGGGAAAAATCGACGTATTAATGCAATATGGCCGGAGTCAGGTTTCCTCATCAATGTTCAGTATGATTGTGAGACGGCCAGAGTGTTAGTTTTGATTATAAACTGGGTTGAATGAATGCTGATTGTCTGACAGCAGTGGTATATCAGACCGTATATCACGGGTACGACAAAACATTTATTTTTACTGCTGGTTGATGCTTATTTATAAAACCCTCTTAGGCCTCACTCCCCCCTATCTGAGATATCTACTGCAGCCCTCATCCTCCACATACAACACCCGTTCTGCCAGTCACATTCTGTTAAAGGTCCCCAAAGCACACACATCCCTGGGTCGCTCCTCTTTTCAGTTCGCTGCAGCTAGCGACTGGAATGAGCTGCAACAAACACTCAAACTGGACAGTTTTATCTCAATCTCTTCATTCAAAGACTCAATCATGGACACTCTTACTGACAGTTGTGGCTGCTTTGTGTGATGTATTGTTGTCTCTAGCTTCTTGCCCTTTGTGCTGTTGTCTGTGGCCAATAATGTTTGTACCATGTTTTGTGCTGCTACCATGTGTTGCTACCATGTTGTTGTCATGTTGTGTTGCTACCATGCTGTGTTGTCATGTGTTGCTGCCTTGCTATGTTGTTGTCTTAGGTCTCTCTTTATGTAGTGTTGTGTTGTCTATCTTGTCATGATGTGTGTTTTGTCCTATATTTATATTGTATTTATTTATTTATTTTAATCCCAGGCCCCCGTCCCCGCAGGAGGCCTTTTGCCTTTTGGTAGGCCGTCATATTTAAATAAAAGTTAAATAAATACAAAAAATGTCTTGACTATATTTCCTATTAATTTTGCAACTCATTTCATGTGTGTTTTCATGGAAAACAAGGAAATATCTAAGTGACCCCACACTTTTGAACGGTAGTGTATATAATTACGTTGGTAACCAGTTTATAAAAGCAGTAAGGCACCTCGGGTGTTTGTGGTATATGGCCAATATACCACGGCTAAGGGCTGTGTCCAGGCACGCCGTGTTGCGTCGTGCGTAAGAACAGCCCTTAGCATGGTATATTGGCCATATACCACACCTCCTCGGGCCTTATTGCTTAAGTAGACCATGTGTGGGTGGAATCTTAGCTTTGAGTATTTGAAGCACACTGTGTAATAGGTGAGTGTTTACAATTAACATTGTGTTTATACAGTGGTGTCTACAGTTTATGTAATAAGGGTGCTGGCGTTCAATTTTCTATTCTCTTTGGGCTCCTAGTCTTTCACTCCTTTTCTTTGAATTGCCAATGTGTTTGCCGTTTTGATTGGCTGTGGCTGCCGTGTTATTTCAGTTCTGATTGGATGTGACCGGTGAGGTCATAATGTAATTACGGTACAGCTGTATCAACATCACCAAACTCTGCCAAACCCTCCTTCCCCTCCTCCATCCATCCCCCTCGTCCATCCTCCACTCTGGTCTCCCCTTCCCTGGCCTGGCCTGTTCTGGTCTGCAGCCTTCCTGCTCCCTGCTCACTGTCTCAACACCCAGTTACCAGGTCATGGGAAGGAAAGAGGAGTAGAGGCAGCAGCAGCAGGAACCAGAAGGAGAATCAACACAACAGACCCAACCTGATGACGACTGTGGAGACCAGGTGGAGAGAGAGAGTGCAGGAGAGAGAGTGTAGGAGAGAGAGAGAGAGAGAGAGAGAGAGAGCAGGAGAGAGGGAGCAGGAGAGAGAGAGAGAGAAAGACAGAGAGAGAGAGAGAAAGAGAGAGAGAGAGAGAGAGCAGGAGAGAGGGAGCAGGAGAGAGAGAGAGAGAAAGACAGAGAGAGAGAGAGAAAGAGAGAGAGAGGGAGAGCGAGAGAGAGAGAGAGAGAGAGAGAGAGAGAGAGAGAGAGAGAGAGAGAGAGAGAGAGAGAGAGATAGAGAGAGAGAGAGTGCAGGAGAGAGGGGGAGAGAGAGAGAGAGAGAGAGAGAGAGAGAGAGAGAGAGAGAGAGAGAGAGAGAGAGAGAGAGAGAGAGAGAGAGAGAGAGAGAGAGAGAGAGAGAGAGAGAGAGAGAGAGAGAGAGAGAGAGAGAGCAGGAGAGAGGGAGCAGTCATGATCAGATGATCAGATGAGCTCCTGCATTTTTCAGCATTTTCTTTAAAAAAGATAGATTTAGAGTTAGTTAAACTTGGATTTTTTGTGGAACTGAGAGAGATACAGCTTCAACTGTATTCAACTGTAACTGACTTGATACAGCTTCAACTAGCACTGACGTGTCAAGTGAGAGGTGTCAAAGACCATTAGCCCAACAATGGCAGGAGAGTCGAATAGTCTACCCCAACCAAATGGAGAGGCCTTAGAAGCTCCCTCCTGCTGTTCAGAGGTAATTAAAATACAGTACCCTGTGAGTGTAAAGAATGATAAGGCAAGAAAAGAGCACAAAATGAAGCTCCTTATGGAAAATCAAGAGACACTTTTTGCTGACTATTACAAAAATGGGAACATCAGCAACCTTATCTTCCACACAAACCATCCCCTGGCATGGCACAGTGCTATATTAGCACACTACCCCTCTGTTAAGAGAGGGGGGGTTAACGAGGGGTGGAAACTCAGGATTCTTGACAACGAGGACGAGGAGTCAGCTACTATAAATCTATATAAGTCTGGAACAGTATTGGTACAGGGCAACCACAAACAGTTTCAGCTGGACTTTCACCTAATCAAAGAATTAGCCCAGCAGGAGAAGCTCTCCCTTGATAAAGATACCCCCACCCCAAGCGGGTCAGACCAGACCTCTTCATCATATAACCCCACAGACGAGCAACCCTCAGCAGACAGTCAACCTCCCAGTACAGAGCACTTCTCCCTCATTGAAATGAAGGATAAATTCACCCAGCTGGAGGTAAGGCAGGTGGAGCTGGAACAGCAGGTGATTACACTCCAGTCAGCACAGACCCAGACAACAGTCCAGCACAACAACCCCTTAACCAGACCAAGAGAGCTGGAGGTGGAGAGAGACATATCTGCACTCTGGACAGTGGTGAGACAACTTCAACAGGAGAAAGAGCAGAAGCAGGAGCAGAACAAAGCACTAGAGGAGAGGATCAGACTGCTGGAGGAGAGGGAGAGGGGGATGGAGGAGAGGATCAGACTGCTGGAGGAGAGGTTGAGGGGGATGGCATGTGACAGAGAACAACCCACTAGGGAGGTGGCCATCCCCACAGAGACGCCAGCAGAACAGCCCACCTCAGCACCGGACAAAAGTCTCGACACCACAGCAGAACAGTCCACACCAGACCCTGACCATAGAGTCAACATCACAGCAGAACAGACAAAAGAAAAAACCCAAGCCCAGCAGCTCTCACCCCCACTGAGCACCCCCCCTGTCAGCCACCCTGATAGCCCTCCTGACAACCCCCCCACACCCACTGAGAACAAACACAAGACACAGATTGTTCTCCTTATGGACTCAAATGGGAAATATATAGAAGAAAAAAAACTTTTTCCCAAACACAGTGTGTCTAAACTCTGGTGTCCAAACACCCAGCGCGCCCTAGACCTTCTGTCTGAGGACAAACTAGGCTCACCTAGCCACATAATAATACACACAGGCACAAACGACCTGAGAGCAAAGCAGGAAAGGGTGGCCACAGCACTGAAGGGAGTGATTGAAAAAGCTTCTTCTACTTTCCCCAATGCACAAGTGGTTATCTCCACCCTGCTACCACGAAAAGACTTCCACCCTGCTACAATACAGCGGGTAAACGCAAGCATTTCCCGTGACTGTGCCTCAAAACCAAATGTTTTCCTGGCCCACCACTCCACCCTGGACTTGAACAGCCTCTATGACCAGGTCCACCTCTATAAGGCAGCAGTGCCCACCTTTGTCCGGACTCTAAAGGACATCGCTCTCAAACGCAGCCCCAACACTTCACACAGGAGCAACAGATCAATAGACACCCCACCCAGACCAGCGAGACACCCTCCAAGACCTGCAGGACCCCCCCGTGGACCTACACATAGAGGACCCACGCCAAGAGGACTTACATCCAGACCACAGCACCCCCAGACACATCCACACCCCCACCCCAACCAATCAACACCCCCCCACATCAACCATGCCCACACCCCATTTAGGCCCCCTCAGATCAGACCTATGCCACTCCTGCCCACCCCATGCACCCCACCCCCGCAAAGAGAGCATCAACATGGAAGTCACACATACGCCCAGGTAGTGAGCGGGCAAACAGGCCCAACCCCCACTCTTACACTCGCCCAAGCCAACGGCATGTACCAGATGCTCAGCAGGCTCTGCTCACACTTACTGGCCTGAGGCCAAACCACACGGCCAACAACATTGGACACTTTATGGAACAAAAAGCCTTCACTATATCATCCTGGAATATCCAAGGCCTGAGGTCATCTGCCTTTGGCCTAAAGAGCAGGAACACGGACTTCACCAAAGAAATCGGTAATGCAGACATTGTCATCCTGCAAGAAACATGGTATAGCGGAGACGGACCCACTGGTTGCCCTCTAGGTTACAGAGAGCTGGTAGTCCCATCCACCAAACTACCAGGTGTGAAACAGGGAAGGGACTCAGGGGGAATGCTAATTTGGTATAGAGCAGACCTAACTCACTCCATTAAATTAATCAAAACAGGAACATTTTACATTTGGCTAGAAATTCAAAAGGAAATTATCTTAACAGAGAAAAATGTCCTCCTGTGTGCTACCTATATCCCCCCACTAGAATCCCCATACTTTAATAAAGACAGCTTCTCCATCCTGGAGGGGGAAATCAATCATTTCCAGGCCCAGGGACATGTATTAGTCTGTGGCGACCTAAATGCCAGAACTGGACAAGAACCTGACACCCTCAGCACACAGGGGGACAAACACCTGCCTGCAGGTGACAGCATTCCCTCCCCCATATGCCCCCCTAGGCACAACTATGACAACATAACCAACAAAAACGGGTCACAACTCCTGCAGCTCTGTCGCACGCTGGGTATGTACATAGTCAATGGTAGGCTTCGAGGGGACTCTTATGGTAGGTTCACCTATAGCTCATCTCTTGGCAGTAGCACTGTAGACTACTTTATCACTGACCTCAACCCAGAGTCTCTCAGAGCGTTCACAGTCAGCCCACTGACACCCCTATCAGACCACAGCAAAATCACAGTCTACTTGAACAGAGCAATACTCAATCATGAGGCATCAAAGCCAAAGGAACTGAGTAACATTAAGAAATGCTATAGATGGAAGGAATGCAGTTTGGAAACCTACCAAAAAACAATTAGGCAACAGCAAATTCAATCCCTTTTAGACAACTTCCTGGGTAAAATGTTCCACTGCAATAGTGAAGGTGTAAACTTGGCAGTAGAAAATCTTAACAGTACATTTGACCTCTCAGCTTCCCTATCAAATCTAAAAATCTCAAATAGAAAACCGAAGAAAATGAACAACAATGACAAATGGTTTGATAAAGAATGCAAAAATCTAAGAAATAAATTGAGGAACCTGTCCAACCAAAAACATAGAGACCCGGAAAACCTGAGTCTACGCCTTCACTATGGCGAATCACTAAAACAATACAGAAATACACTACGGAAAAAGAAGGAACAGCACGTCAGAAATCAGCTCAATGTAATTGAAGACTCCATAGACTCTAACCAATTCTGGGAAAATTGGAAAACACTAAACAAACAACAACACGAAGAATTATCTATCCAACATGGAGATGTATGGGTAAACCACTTCTCCAATCTTTTTGGCTCTATAACAAAGAATAAAGAACAAAAACATATACATGATCAAATACAAATCCTAGAATCAACTATTAAAGACTACCAGAACCCATTGGATTCTCCAATTACCTTGAATGAGTTACAGGACAAAATAAAAACCCTCAAACCCAAAAAGGCCTGTGGTGTTGATGGTATCCTTAATGAAATGATCAAATATACAGACAACAAATTCCAATTGGCTATACTAAAACTCTTTAACATCGTCCTTAGCTCTGGCATCTTCCCCAATATTTGGAACCAAGGACTGATCACCCCAATCCACAAAAGTGGAGACAAATTTGACCCCAATAACTACCGTGGAATATGCGTCAACAGTAACCTTGGGAAAATACTCTGCATTATCATTAACAGCAGACTCGTACATTTCCTCAATGAAAACAATGTACTGAGCAAATGTCAAATTGGCTTTTTACCAAATTACCGTACAACAGACCATGTATTCACCCTACACACCCTAATTGACAACCAAACAAACCAAAACAAAGGCAAAGTCTTCTCATGCTTTGTTGATTTCAAAAAAGCCTTCGACTCAATTTGGCATGAGGGTCTGCTATACAAATTGATGGAAAGTGGTGTTGGGGGTAAAACATACGACATTATAAAATCCATGTACACAAACAACAAGTGTGCGGTTAAAATTGGCAAAAAACACACACATTTCTTCACACAGGGTCGTGGGGTGAGACAGGGATGCAGCTTAAGCCCCACCCTCTTCAACATATATATCAACGAATTGGCGCGGGCACTAGAACAGTCTGCAGCACCCGGTCTCACCCTACTAGAATCCGAAGTCAAATGTCTACTGTTTGCTGATGATCTGGTGCTTCTGTCACCAACCAAGGAGGGCCTACAGCAGCACCTAGATCTTCTGCACAGATTCTGTCAGACCTGGGCCCTGACAGTAAATCTCAGTAAGACCAAAATAATGGTGTTCCAAAAAAGGTCCAGTCACCAGGACCACAAATTCCATCTAGACACCGTTGCCCTAGAGCACACAAAAAACTATACATACCTCGGCCTAAACATCAGCACCACAGGTAACTTCCACAAAGCTGTGAACGATCTGAGAGACAAGGCAAGAAGGGCCTTCTATGCCATCAAAAGGAACATACATTTCAACATACCAATTAGGATCTGGCTAAAAATACTTGAATCAGTCATAGAGCCCATTGCCCTTTATGGTTGTGAGGTCTGGGGTCCGCTCACCAACCAAGATTTCACAAAATGGGACAAACACCAAATTGAGACTCTGCATGCAGAATTCTGCAAAAATATCCTCCGTGTACAACGTAGAACACCAAATAATGCATGCAGAGCAGAATTAGGCCGATACCCACTAATTATCAAAATCCAGAAAAGAGCCGTTAAATTCTACAACCACCTAAAAGGAAGCGATTCCCAAACCTTCCATAACAAAGACATCACCTACAGAGAGATGAACCTGGAGAAGAGTCCCCTAAGCAAGCTGGTCCTAGGGCTCTGTTCACAAACACAAACACACCCCACAGAGCCCCAGGACAACAGCACAATTAGACCCAACCAAATCATGAGAAAACAAAAAGATAATTACTTGACACATTGGAAAGAATTAACAAAAAAACAGAGCAAACTAGAATGCTATTTGGCCCTAAACAGAGAGTACACAGTGGCAGAATACCTGACCACTGTGACTGACCCAAACTTAAGGAAAGCTTTGACTATGTACAGACTCAGTGAGCATAGCCTTGCTATTGAGAAAGGCCGCCGTAGGCAGACATGGCTCTCAAGAGAAGACAGGCTATGTGCACACTGCCCACAAAATGAGGTGGAAACTGAGCTGCACTTCCTAACCTCCTGCCCAATGTATGACCATATTAGAGAGACATATTTCCCTCAGATTACACAGATCCACAAAGAATTCGAAAACAAATCCAATTTTGATAAACTCCCATATCTACTGGGTGAAATTCCACAGTGTGCCATCACAGCAGCAAGATTTGTGACCTGTTGCCACAAGAAAAGGGCAACCAGTGAAGAACAAACACCACTGTAAATACAACCCATATTTATGTTTATTTATTTTAACTTGTGTGCTTTAACCATTTGTACATTGTTACAACACTGCATATATATAATATGACATTTGTAATGTCTTTATTGTTTTGAAACTTCTGTATGTGTAATGTTTACTGTTCATTTTTATTGTTTATTTGACTTTTGTATATTACCTACCTCACTTGCTTTGGCAATGTTAACACATGTTTCCCATGCCAATAAAGCCCCTTGAATTGAATTGAATTGAATTGAGAGAGAGAGAGAGAGAGAGAGAGAGAGGGAGCAGGAGAGAGAGAGAGAGAGAGAAAGACGGAGAGAGAGAGAGAGAGAGAGAGAGAGAGAGAGAGAGAGAGAGAGAGAGAGAGAGAGAGAGAGAGAGAGAGAGAGAGAGAGAGAGAGAGAGAGAGGGGGGGGGGGGAGAGGGGGAGAGAGAGAGAGAGAGAGAGAGAGAGAGAGAGAGAGAGAGAGAGAGAGAGAGAGAGAGAGGGAGAGAGAGAGAGAGAGAGAGGGAGAGAGAGAGAGGGAGAGAGAGAGAGAGAGAGGGAGAGAGAGAGAGGGAGGGAGAGAGAGAGAGAGAGAAAGAGTGCAGGAGAGAGGGAGACAGAGAGAGATGATCTCCCACCGTTCCATGCTATAAAAACTCCTGACCTTCGTGCAAAAAATAAACAGTGCCATTATTGACTATGAAAATAGCCACTATCTTATGTGAGAGCGAAAATGGGTGGCAATGAAACATTTACAATGCTGTGTGATGATTCCAATGTTGCACAATACGTTCCCTCCTTCCCCCCTCCTGTGATTGCGTAAAGGAGTGAAATGAAAATGAGAGTCGGAAAAGATCATCACTTTTTTGCCCAACAGCAGCGGTGGTTTGTCAGGGTGACCGTTGTGGTGACCCTGGTGACCGTGAAGACAGAGGTCTGGGCGACTGGACCAGTGTTCAGTTCCTGTCTGCCAGCCCCTCATAAACATGGGAGAGGAAAGGGAAGTGACATGGAGAAGGGAAGAATGTGTAGAGTGTGTAGGAGATCAAAACACCAGACCCCAGGGTGGAGGTGGTGGTGTGATGAGGTGAGCAGCAGGGGAGCTACCGCTGCACAGTCAGTAAATCTCTGCTCAATTTCAAGTGTGTTTCAACTGTGATTTACAATAACAACACCACTCCCAGCTCCCTGTTGGAGGCTAGTTAACAGCATGGTCCCTTTCAATGCAAACTGCTGAGTGCCGAGACCTGCACATCAGAAGACTAATCTGCACTGAAAAGAAGGCAAAATTGTATTTTATTTATCAACTGATCATGAACAATGATGGTAAAACTGAAATAGCTGTGTCATGGACAAACTCAACTGGACAATTGGTGTCCTTTGTGGCCATTTTCTTGTCTAGGTGATTGTGAATGTCTGGTGTTGTGTTCCGCCCCTGCAGTGCGTCTGAGCTGTCTGTAAACTGCACTGCTCCAGGCGGTCGGCAGAGTGTGAGATCTAGACCCTCACTGTCTCCCTGTCATCTCCTCTCACAGCCTTTGTTATTTTACGATACGCACATTCCACCACCCTGTCACTCTGTCTGTCACACAAGCAAACATAGACACACACCTCAGACACACTCACAGATATCCCTTAGTCATCTTCACATTAGTTTTCCCTCTTAACTGAAGTACTATTTTTAACCTACTGAGCTGAGCCGAGCTGTACTTCACTGGCCTGGTTACCATCCATCATAGTTGCTGGAACTGTGCTGGAAAGGACAAAGTGGAAAGAAAATATCCGAGCCAGCACAGAACGGCACAACAGTGTGAAAAGGACCAGGGTGTGAAGGAGAGTGCATGGGGGCCATAGAGGGGGTTTGCCTGGTCTGGACAGCAGAGAGAGAGAGAGAGAGAGAGAGATTAAAGCTGTGCTCTTGTTATGGCCTGACCCTGATCCTTGTTATCTGATGACCCCAACATTGACCCCCGCAGTCAACCAGCCAATCCTGCCCGGAGAGAATAGAAGATAAGGAAGTGGAGAGGGGAGAGATGTGTGTGTTTGACACGTGTCGGGGCAAACACTATTTTGTAAACACACTTATATAAACAAATCCTGCATGCAGTCATCCCTGTCACAAATACACAAAGTGAGAAAGACACACACACACACACACACACACACACACACACACACACACACACACACACACACACACACACACACACACACACACACACACACACACACACACACACACACACACACACACACACACACACACACTGATCCTCTGGTCTATCTCTCAGGTAAACAACCCGGCAGTGTGCGTGCAATCTCCTACAAGGGATGTTCCAATAGGTAAAATAATCTTACTGAAAGCTTATTTTACCCTCTACTGACCCACTTCTTTCAACTCCTCTGCATCCATCCATCCTTCCATCCTTCCTCTATTTCCTTACCCTATTTTCACCTTTTTCACCCAACTCCCTCAGCTCCCCCATCCTCACACATCATTTACTATCCTCCAAAACACCACCCTCCACCCTCTCCTTCCCAAAATCTTCAGGGTAGCAACAGTCTGCATGAGTGCATTTGGGAGCCCAAGCGTTCCTTTCTTCGGGGTGTCCTGCTGAGCTGTGCCAACGCTGTGAAACATCTGTGCTTCAATTTCTTTCTCTTTTATCTGAGTAGGCATGTACAGTTGAAGTCGGAAGTTCACATACACTTAGGTTGGAGTCATTAAAACTCGTTTTTCAACCACTCCACAAATTTCTTGTTAACAAACTATAGTTTTGGCAGGTCGGTTAGGACATCAACTTTCTGCATGACACAAGTAATTTTTCCAACAATTGTTTACAGACAGATTATTTAATTTATAATTCACTGTATCACAATTCCAGTGGGTCAGAAGTTTACATACACCAAGTTGACTGTGCCTTTAAACAGCTTTGAAAATTCCAGAAAATGATGTCATGGCTTTAGAAGCTTCTGATAGGCTAATTGACATCATTTGAGTCAATTGGAGGTGTACCTGTGGATGTATTTCAAGGCCTCTGTATGTATGTATGGATGTATTTCAAACTCAGTGCCTCTTTGCTTGACATCATTGGAAAATCAAAATAAATCAGCCAAGAGTTCAGGGAAAAAAATTGTAGACCTCCATAAGTCTGGTGCATCCTTGGGAGCAATTTCCAAACGCCTGAGGGTACCACGTTCATCTGTACAAACAATAGTAAGCAAGTATAAACACCATGGGACCACACAGCCGTCATACCACTCAGGAAGGAGACGTGTTCTGTCTCCTAGAGATGAACGTACTCTGGTGCTAAAACTGCAAATCAATCCCCGAACAACAGCAAAGGACCTTGTGAAGATGCTGAAGGAAACAGTTACAAAAGTATCTATATCCACAGTAAAACGAGTCCTATATCGACATAACCTGAAAGGCCGCTCAGCAAAGAAGAAGCCACTGCTCCAAAACCGCCATAAAAAAGCCAGACTACCGCTTGCAACTGCACATGGGGACAAAGATCATAATTTTTGGAGAAATGTCCTCTGGTCTGATGAAACAAAAATAGAACAGTTTGGCCATAATGTTTGGAGGAAAAAGGGGGAGGCTTGCAAGCCGAAGAACACCATCTCAACCGTGAAGCACGGGGGTGGCAGCATCATGTTGTGGGGGTGCTTTGCTGCAGGAGGGACTGGTGCACTTCACAAAATAGATGGCATCATGAGGGAGGAAAATTATGTGGATATATTAATGCAACATCTCAAGACATCAGTCAGGAAGTTAAAGCTTGGTCGCAAATGGGTTTTCCAAAGGACAATGACCCCAAGTATACTTCCAAAGTTGTGGCAAAATGGCTTAAGGACAACAAAGTCAAGGTATTGGAGTGGCCATCACAAAGCCCTGACCTCAATCCTATAGAACATTTCTGGGCAGAACTGAAAAAGCGCGTGCGAACAAGGAGGCATACAAACCTGACTCAGTTACACCAGCTCTGTCAGGAGGAATGGGCAAAAATTCACCCAACTTATTGTGGGAAGCTTGTGGAAGGCTACCCGAAACGTTTGACCCAAGTTAAACAATTTAAAGGCAATGCTACCAAATACTAATTGAGTGTATGTAAACTTCTGACCCACTGGGAATGTGATGAAAGAAATCAAATCTGAAATAAACAATTCTCTCTACTATTATTCTGGCATTTCACATTCTTAAAATGAAGTGGTGATCCTAATTGACCTAAGACAGCGAATTTTTACTTGGATTAAATGTCAGGAATTGTGAAAAACTGAGTTTAAATGTATTTGGCTCAGGTGTATGTAAAGTTCCGACTTCAACTGTAGCTGTCTCTAAGACTGCCCATTCAGTTAGTAGGCTACATACTGCAGGTCAACCTACGTGTCCAGATGTTGCACAGCTGGAGCGGGAGAACATGAAAAACACTATTCAGTGACAATCTTACACATCAAACACACACACACACACACCCATACGTGCACACACACACACACACACACACACCCGGGGGAGAGAAAGGCACACCACCATAACCATTGATCTAAACCTGTGAGTATATTAAGCATTTGAACTCACACACAGGTCAAAGAATTAGCTGGAAATGTCAGTGTTGGGTTTCTCTACCAATGACAAGGGGAGACACTGATGGCTGCCATGTGGTTTCAGATTTTGCCCTTGTCCTCTCTGATGCTTCGGAATATAATAGAGCCCATCCATGACTGTCACCTCTCACACTCAACTGACTCCTAAACTCAGTCTGTTGTTCCTGTTTATCTGTGCTTGCTGCTCATGCCTGTTTTAGACTTGAGAAGTTGAGGAGGACGGGTGAAAATGACTGGGGAAATACATCTATTATTAATCCAGCTGCTAGGAATTATTTGTTTACATCTCGCACGTAAGTAACGCCCTGGACCAGAGCTGGCTAGTAGATAGCTGACAAGCTCATGTGTGTATAGTGGCACCCCAATTAAAAACACAAAGGCTTTTCTTTCGGTAGTTAAGTTAATAACTCTAATGTGAAACATGCTCGCTATAGCATCCTTAGCTGGCCTTGAAAATGTTAATCAGTTCTTCATCAAAATCGCCCGAATCGCACATGCCTACTGTCATGTTCTGACCATAGTTCTTGTGTGTTTTGCTTGTTTTAGTGTTGGTCAGGACGTGAGCTGGGTGGGCATTCTATGTTGTGTGTCTAGTTTGTCTGTTTCTATGTTTGGCCTAATATGGTTCTCAATCAGAGGCAGGTGTTTTGTGTTGTCTCTGATTGGGAATCATATATAGGTGGCTTGTTTTGTGTTGGGGTTTGTGGGTGGTTGTTTCCTGTCTTTGTGTTTTCTCTGCACCAGATAGGGCTGTATCGGTTTGCCACATTTGTTATTTTGTATTTCGTTGTAAGTGTTCACTGTTTATCGTTTTATTAAACATGTTGAGCACTGGCTACGCTGCGTGTTGGTCCGATCCCTGTTACACCCTCTGTTCTCGTGAAGAGGAGGAAGGCTGCCGTTACACCTACGGTATGAGAGTTTATTCAATCCTTTGATTGGATGGGAAAGATGTCAATTGCTACTGCAAGACATCTGATTGGTTATCTGTTAATTTGTCCTATGTGGTATGCCGGGTGTGTTTTCTAGAGGACTAAAAATAGCCGTCCTCACATGGGGGGGTGCTATTGAGATTAGACCATTTCAGAACAGTGTTTTTAAACAGATATTTCTCATAGATGTATCGAAAAATGTTAAATGTTTCCAATGACCAGCCTCCTCCGCTATGTACATTTACTTATGTTTCAACCAGACACACACAGAGAAGGATAATCTAAGCTGACTGACAAGAGTTGTATGACAGCACAAATGACAGGTCCTGTTTAGGAAAACATTATCTCTGAGTTATCATGTTCATAGAGCCTAGTTTAATAATGAATGTGCGGATGAGAATGTGTTTTCCTACTGGTACTTCAGCAAGGCTCTGTAAACACAGGGTCTAAGCTCCAGGAAGCCCCAAAGCCCATGCCCCCCATCCCCTACCTCGTGTCCCTCATCTCCCAATCCCCATGTCTATACCGTCCCTCACCATGGAGCTCTCTGGACCTCCCTGCCCTCCTCATTTCTTTCTCCACCCTGTCAGAGGGAGAGAGGTGATGGCAGTGTCACACACACTGAAATGGAACATAATAGATATCACCCAATACACCAGTAGAGTAACCAACACACAGAGACACAATAACACATCCACACACTCACACACATGAATAAAGTGGATCATGAGAACAGTCTATTGAGTCCAGGCTATAATAATCGACTTAACTCTATACTCCTGAGAGAGATTCCTGGGCAGAAGGGGTGGAACCCTTTAACATTGACTACTCACTGAGATCCACTGCACCACGGAGACATCTCACTCATACCCACAGAGAGCTCTGCTAGGAAAATAAATAGACAGATCATATACGTTCAGAGAGACTCCCCTCACACAGCCATACACAGAGAAAACACAAAGACACACAGAGAAAACACTAACAAAGGACACACAGGAAGCAAACAGAAGATGGGTACAACAAGGCCTGGCAGTTATAAAATATGTATAATAATAATGTGCCTGTAATGAAATCTGGTGTTATAAGTGGCTTCACATGGCTTCATGTACACATGTACATAACTAACAAAAGCACATACGGTTTCATTTGTGTGGGGGGAAACAAAGCGCCCTCCATGTGGTGTGGACAATGAGGTGAACCTCACCCCACAACGAAGAGATCAAATGTTTCTAACAACTACAAGTCTACTGTGTAGTAAAAGAACGCTAGATGCTCAGGTTAGAGATAAGAGGGGACGGTAACACTTGAGGTATTTATGGAGGAGGGGGAGCAGGGGGACCTGTTATACCACATAACCTGTGAACAACAGACAGACAGACAGAGACAGAGAGAGAGGGAGAGGGAGAGAGAGAGAGAGACGTGGCATGACCAACACTTAAGCCACTAATGGATGATTTGGAGAGAGGAGAAGATCAGCAGACGTCCAAGCGACAATGTTTACTCTGTCTGTTAAGGGGTATGGGGGGAACAAAAACACCCGGCGATGACACACACACACACCTCCTCTACAACCAGCAGCACACACAGCCTGCTGTCTTATTTTTTATAATTTAAGCTTTATTTAACTAGGCAAGTCAGTTAAGAACAAATTCTTATTTTACAATGACGGCCAACCCCGGCCAAACCCGGACGACGCTGGGCCAATTGTGTGCCGCGCTATGGGACTCCCGATCACGGCCGGTTGTGATACAGCCGGGATCAAACCCGAGTTTGTAGTGACACCTCTAGCACTAGTGCCTTAGACTGCTGCGCCACTCGGTCCCATTGCTCCATTGATGGAATCACACAGCACATCAGGATACTTACTGATGGTTAATGGCACAGGTTTGAGTGATTTTTCAGAGTGGCTGGAAGCAGCTGTAGCTGAGGCCTCTGGCTGCCTGTTCATCTACAGTAACACTATTGATTTGAACATCCAGATCTCATATTGACAATTCTCAGAACATGCCCTTTGCTGTATTCATAAAATAGAGTGTAGAATATGGTGCTGAACCACCACGGTCACATGCAAGCGTGCAAAGCCCCTTCAGCTGTGTCCTGTTCTCTCATTTTCTGACTGTTTGCAGCACTACCCTAGTACCAAGATAGAACCAAAAATAGGAGTATTGTATGTAGTATAACTGCTTTGTGGTAAAGCATATTTGCGCTAGAAAAGTTACTGGTGAACCTAAACTAAAATGAGGCCATGAGCTAAGGCAAAAATTACCCTGCACCCCTTCTGTCTCAATCATAAGTTGAGAAAAATGGCGCTCTGGAGACTAACGGTGACAAAAGTGTTGCAGAACCAAACTAATTTCCACATCCTTTGACCTGAATGTGAATACTCAGAGTATCATTATGCATGTCATTGTGACCATCAGGTCTCATTGTATCACAAGAATGGGTTACAGATGCACATGACTTAAGGAACATTCACAGTGATAAAAATATAAAGTCTAACTTTGGGTACTTTGAAGCATCTGTGGCGGAAAGAGGAAGGCTTTTGTCCAGGCTTCGTGGAGCTGCTCTCTGACATCAGAAGAGGAAGTGATGTAAGAGATCCTTCCCCTGCATGTCTCTTTACATCTCTATTTCAAACCAAAACAAGGTAATATTAACAGGAATATACAGTGGATTTCACCCAGCAATCCTAGAACAGTAACATAATATTTTCTTAGTATTGTCTCGCCTGCTCTTTGTGCAGACCATTTTAATCCTAATTGAAATTCCCATACACGATGTTGACAACATCCTTGCATCTGTAAACACCGTAGAAAATAGGTTAAATGTATACCATTTAGCCATGGAAAGTCCCGTTTCACTGAAATAGAGCATGAGAACAGTTACGCTTGACTGCTGTGATGACTTCCCTAGTGAAGGCTGGCCAGCATCTAAAAGTAGAAACAAAGGAAACTCAGATCCTCAGATCCTCTAATACCAGAGGAGGTATGGAGATGAGTTGAGGAGTCACAATATCTGCTCTTACTCAATGGGACATTTGCTTGATGGTTTTAAATATGCTAAATCCAATAATTAAGGCCTAATGAATTTATTTCAATTGACTGATTTCCTTATATAAACTGTAACTCAGTAAAATCGTTGGATGTTGCGTTTATATTTTTGTTCAGTATACAGTTGAAGTCGGAAGTTTACATACACCTTGGACAAATAAACTCAGTGTTCACTCAGTGTTCACAATTCCTGACATTTAATCCTAGTAAAAATTCCCTGTCTTAGGTCAGTTAGGATCAGCACTTTATTTTAAGAATGTGAAATGTCAGAATAATAATATAAATAATGTCACGTTCCTGACCTGTTTTTCCTTTTTCTTGTATTTATTTAGTTGGTCAGGGCGTGAGTTGGGGTGGGCTGTCTATGTGTGATTTTCTATGTTGGGGTTTTGTGTTCGGCCTGGTATGATTCTCAATCAGAGGCAGCTGTCAATCGTTGTCCCTGATTGAGAATCATACTAAGGCAGCCGGGGTTTCACGTGTGTTTTGTGGGTGTTTGTTCTTGTGTCAGTGTTCCGCCACACAGGACTGTCACGGTAGTTATTTTGTATCGCATATTGTTTTTGTTAATTATTAAATCACTATGTAAACTAGCCACTCTGCATATTGGTCCGATCCATCTCACCACTCCTCGTCCGAGGAGGAGGATTACAACTGCCGTTACAGAAACACCCACCACCAAAGGATCAAGCGGAGTGGTAAAGGGCAGCGACAGCAGCAACAGAGGACACAGGACTCGTGGACTTGGGAGGAGATCCTGGACGGCAAAGGACCCTGGGTTCAGCCAGGAGAATATCGCCGTCCCAAGGCGGAGTTGGAGGCAGCAAAGGCAGAGAGGCGCTGGTATGAGGAGGCAGCGCGGCAACGCGGTTGGGAGCCCGAGAGTCAGACCCAAAAATTTCTTGGGGGGGTGGCACACGCGGAGTGTGGCAAAGCCGGGTAGGATACCTGAGCCAACTCCCCGTGCTTACCGTGGAGTGAGAGGGCGTCCTACTGGTCAGGCACCGGGTTATGCGGTGGAGCGCACGGTGTCCCCAGTACGCGTGCTTAGTCCAGTGCGGGCTATTCCACCTCGCCGCACTGGTAGGGCTAGGTTGGGCATCGAGCCGGGTGCCATGAAGCCGGCCCAACGCATCTGGCCTCCAGTGCGTCTCCTCGGGCCGGCATACATGGCACCAGCCTTACAAATGGTGTCCCCGGTTCTCCAGCATAGCCCAGTGCGGGCTATTCCACCTCGCCGCACTGGCAGGGCTACGGGGACCATTCAACCTGGTAAGGTTGGGCAGGCTCAGTGCGCAAGTGCGCATGTCCTCCTTCACGGTCCGGTTTTTCCGGTGCCACCTCCACGTACCAGCCCTCCGGTGGCAGCTCCCCGCACCAGGCTGTCTCTCCGTCTTCTCTCTCCAGTTGCTCCCACCTGTCCAGCGCTGTCAGAGCCTTCCTCCTCTCCAGCACAGCCAGTGTCTGAACTGTCTGCCTGCCCAGCGCTGTCTGAACTGTCTGCCTGCCCAGCGCTGTCTGAACTGTCTGCCTGCCCAGCGCTGTCTGAACTGTCTGCCTGCCCAGCGCTGTCTGAACTGTCTGCCTGCCCAGCGCTGTCTGAACTGTCTGCCTGCCCAGCGCTGTCTGAGCTGCCTGCCTGCCCAGCGCTGTCTGAGCTGCCTGCCTGCCCAGCGCTGTCTGAGCTGCCTGCCTGCCCAGCGCTGTCTGTCTGTCCCGAGCATTCAAAGCCGCCCGTCTGTCCCGAGCATTCAAAGCCGCCCGTCTGTACTGAGTCTTCAAAGCCGCCCGTCTGTCCTGAGCCTTCAGAGCCGTCTGCCAGACAGGAGCCGCTAGAGCCGCCTGCCAGACAGGAGCCGCTAGAGCCGTCCGCCAGACAGGAGCCGCTAGAGCCGTCCGCCAGACAGGAGCCGCTAGAGCCGTCCGCCAGACAGGAGCCGCTAGAGCCGTCCCCCAGACAGGAGCCGCTAGAGCCGTCCGCCAGACAGGAGCCGCTAGAGCCGTCCGCCAGACAGGAGCCGCTAGAGCCTTCCGCCAGACAGGAGCCGCTAGAGCCGTCCGCCAGACAGGAGCCGCTAGAGCCGTCCGCCAGACAGGAGCCGCTAGAGCCGTCCGCCAGACAGGATCAGCCAGAGCCTTCCGCCAGACAGGATCAGCCAGAGCCTTCCGCCAGACAGGATCAGCCAGAGCCTTCCGCCAGACAGGATCAGCCAGAGCCTTCCGCCAGACAGGATCAGCCAGAGCCTTCCGTCAGACAGGATCAGCCAGTGCCTTCCGCCAGACAGGATCAGCCAGAGCCTTCCGCCAGACAGGATCAGCCAGAGCCGTCCAGCCAGACAGGATCAGCCAGAGCCGTCCAGCCAGGACCAGCCAGAGCCGTCCAGCCAGGACCAGCCAGAGCCGTCCAGCCAGGACCCGCCAGAGCCGTCCAGCCAGGACCCGCCAGAGCCGTCCAGCCAGGACCCGCCAGAGCCGTCCAGCCAGGACCCGCCAGAGCCGTCCAGCCAGGACCCGCCAGAGCCGTCCAGCCAGGATCCGCCAGAGCCGTCCAGCCAGGATCCGCCAGAGCCAGCCAGCCAGGATCCGCCCCTCAGTCCGGAGCTGCCCCTCAGTCCGGAGCTGCCCCTCAGTCCGGAGCTGCCCCTCAGTCCGGAGCTGCTCCTTAATCCAATGGGGTTTATATGGAGTGTGGTCATTGGGAGGAGGCCAAGGAAGCGGGGTTTGACTATGGTGGGGTGGGGACCACGACCAGCGCCAGAGCCGCCACCGTGGACAGACGCCCACCCAGACCCTCCCCTAGACTTTATGCTGGTGCGCCCGGAGTTCGCACCTTAAGGGGGGGATTATGTCACGTTCCTGACCTGTCTTTCCTTTTTCTTGTATTTATTTAGTTGGTCAGGGCGTGAGTTGGGGTGGGCTGTCTATGTGTGATTTTCTATGTTGGGGTTTTGTGTTCGGCCTGGTATGATTCTCAATCAGAGGCAGCTGTCAATCGTTGTCCCTGATTGAGAATCATACTAAGGCAGCCGGGGTTTCACGTGTGTTTTGTGGGTGTTTGTTCCTGTGTCAGTGTTCCGCCACACAGGACTGTCACGGTAGTTATTTTGTATCGCATATTGTCTTTGTTAATTATTAAATCACTATGGAAACTAGCCACTCTGCGTATTGGTCCGATCCGTCTCGTCTCTCCTCGTCCGAGGAGGAGGATTACGACTGCCGTTACAAATAATTATTTATTTCAGATTTGATTTCTTTCATCACATTCCCAGTGGGTCAGAAGTTTACATACACTCAATTAGTATTTGGTAGCGTTGCCTTTAAATTGTTTAACTTGGGTCAAACGTTTCAGGTAGCCTTCCACAAGCTTCCCACAATAAGTTGGGTGAATTTTTGCCCATTCCTCCTGACAGAGCTGGTGTAACTGAATCAGGTTTGTATGCCTCCTTGCTCGCACATGCTTTTTCAGTTCTGCCCAGAAATATTCTATAGGATTGAGGTCAGGGCTTTGTCATGGCCACTCCAACCAATACCTTGACTTTGTTGTCATTGTCCATTTGGAAGACCCATTTGCGACCAAGCTTTAACTTCCTGACTGATGTCTTGAGATGTTGCTTCAATATATCCAGATAATTTCCCTGCTTCATGATGCCATCTATTTTGTGAAGTGCACCAGTCCCTCCTGCAGCAAAGCACCCACACAACATGATGCTGCCACCCCCGTGCTTCACGGTTGGGATGGTGTTCTTCGGCTTGCAAGCCTCCCCCTTTTTCCTCCAAACATAACGATGGTCATTATGGCCAAACAATTCTATTTTTGTTTCATCAGACCAGAGGACATTTCACCAAAAAGTACAATCTTTGTCCCCATGTGAAGTTGCAAACCGTAGTCTGCTTTTTTTTATGGCGGTTTTGCAGCAGTGGCTTCTTCCTTGCTGAGCGGCCTTTCAGGTTATGTCAATATAGGACTCGTTTTACTGTGGATTTAGATACCTTTGTATCTGTTTCCTCCAGCATCTTCACAAGGTTGATTTGCACTTTTCGCACCAAAGTACATTCATCTCTAGGAGACAGAACGCGTCTCCTTCCTGAGTGGTATGACGGCTGTGTGGTCCCATGATGTTTATACTTGAGTACTATTGTTTGTACAGATGAATGTGGTACCTTCAGGCGTTGGGAAATTGCTCCCAAGGATGAACCAGACTTATGGAGGTCTACAATTTTTTTTCTGAGGTCTTGGCTGATTTATTTTGATTTTCCCATGATGTCAAGCAAAGAGGCACTGAGTTTGAAGGTAGACCTTGAAATACATCCACAGGTACACCTCCAATTGACTCAAATGATGTCAATTAGCCGATCAGAAGCTTCTAAAGCCATGACATAATTTTCTGGAATTTTCCAAGCTGTTTAAAGGCACAGTCAACTTAGTGTATGTAAACTTCTGACCCACTGGAATTGTGATACAGTGAATTATAAGTGACATAATCTGTCTGTAAACAAATGTTGGAAAAATGATTTGTGTCATGTACAAAGTAGATGTCCTAACCGACTTACCAAAACTATAGTTTGTTAACAAGAAATTTGTGGAGTGGTTGAAACACTTAGGTTGGAGTCATTAAAACTCGTTTATGTAAACTTCTGACTTCAATTGTATATATTTTAATAACTTGCACATAAAATACCTTAAAATATTTGTTTTTCTGAGAGGTATTCAAAATAGTTTCAAAAGTGATTTGTTTTTCTGAGACCTATATTTGAATATCAAAGGAAATAATTGCCTGTAGTTGATTTTCTATATCTGACTACTGTTGGACTACCTCGAGTATTTGAAAAGTTGGTATTTTCAAGTAAACTACAAAATAAAACTTTTTCTGCC
Organism: Salvelinus alpinus; assembly: GCF_045679555.1. Lineage (NCBI taxonomy): Eukaryota > Metazoa > Chordata > Actinopteri > Salmoniformes > Salmonidae > Salvelinus > Salvelinus alpinus. Next base: position 11,561,274 of record NC_092121.1, read on the forward strand.
CAGGTCTGCTTGCTAGACATTACGAGAAATGGTTTGGTTTCTCTAAATGTCTGTCTGTCTCTCGCTCTCTCTCACTTTCACATAACTACATAGGTCTAGAGACAAGTCAGGTAACCACAGACTGCGTCACAACAATCCATGTTCACTTACAAGAAAGACACTTTCTATTTACATTTGTTTTGTCATTTAGCAGACATTCTTATCCAAAGTGACTTACAGGAGAAATGGCACATCAACAGATGTTTCACCATGCAGGGGCCGTAATAACAGCTGCCAGATGTGGGGAGTCTCAAGAGCCCAGTCACATTCTCTCAGACAATGGAATGCTTGTGAGTGGCCCCAACAGGAAGTGAGGTCAGGGCTCTTGACCACTCCCTTGAGCTAAGTGGGAGCTGCAAGGTTGGGGGTTCCTCTCTCCTCTGTGAGGCTCTGCAGTGCACTCTCTCTCAAACGTCTTGTCCCATCATAAACTCCCTGACAATGTGCAGTCAGTCCATAATGAGTGTTTGCTAGACATCCAGATTACTCACTGTCCATTCAAACTGCCAACGCTTAAGTGGAGGACGTCATTGACATGGAGGTACAAAAAAGTATTGGCGCCTTAGAGGATAGGTACGCCCACATGTTGAAGAGCCACTCTCAGTTTCCAGAGAAACAGAACGTTAACTTTGAGTCTCTTTTTGATTTCTCCCAAATATACAGTGTGTTTCTATTCAAGATTTTTTCACAATTTCCCCGCTTCTGAGAGAACACCTCCCACGCAGCTGGTGGAGGAGGAGAGGTGGAAGGAAGAAAGGTAGGAAGGATGACTACAGTTGGTGGGTGGGGGGTTGCCCAATCACTGCCTGTCTCCTCTTACTATGCAGCTCTATTCACTCTCAACTCACTCACCAACACAGGGAGAGAAAGCAGACAGTTTATGGACTTTATGTTTCATCTGTGTGCGTTTCATTGCCTAGTTTCATTTGCCACCAAGATGTGTGTAATGTGTCATGTGGTCTCTGGTCTGCCGTATACAACACCATTACATTGATGTCACTCTGTATCACGGTACAGTAACTAGGCTAGACTTCTGGCTTGATAATGACTGACAGAACATGCCCACACTCACCTCTCGCCTACCTTCTTGACTGACAGCAGACCAAATGCCTTGATGTATTGATTAAAAACAAAAACAAGAATGAGTCAACATGAACAACTGACTCAACGCTTATTTACATGTTTTGCTATGAGACATATCAAAGTGGAAATGTAGATGCATTTCCCCCAAAAAACCTTCCCTTATAGTAAAATCTAATTTAAAAAAATGTACGGGAAACACTGAAATTCTTCAGTATATTAATAGCCTCTATGCCAGAGACAGTATTTCTAGTACTGTAGTTTCAGGCTAGTTTAGATTTGGAGAAGCACTGGACTCATGTTCATCCAGGGAGCGCGAGGGCTCCGGAAGTGAGGTGGTGGAAGATTAAAGACTAAAACATCTGGACCTCATTTGTACACTGGACAGAGAAAAACTCACAATGAAAATGCTGCTATCTGTTATCATGTAAGTCTAATTAGTGACTATGGATAAAGGTAGAGGGTTTATCTGAACATTATAAGTGAAAACCATTAGCCGAAAAACGGGACTGGTGTTCATATTCTGTAGTAGGACGTTTCGACAGTGGTTTTGAGTTGGGAAATATGTGTGTGACCGGCGCGTAATGTGTGCGCGCCTCCCTGTTGTTCCATAGCCTGTGAAGCTGTGTTCCACCACACGGACACTGGGAATAGAGCAACAAAGGAGAAAGTATGAGCCTAACGAAAAGTCTCAGGCATTGTCTTTGAAATATTTTGTATTGGGATTCATTCAGTCTTCGCAGTATTACATTTTTTTGAGGTAGAGTACTTCCAGCTATGGATTTACCTATGACCAGACGAGCAACACTGTCCAGTCGTCACCCGAACTTTTGATTGTCATCATTACTCTCGACCCAGAAGAAGACAGCGCTCACAAATCAAGTGAACTTTTGAAAATGCATTTGATTTGGAGATAGGTAGCCACATGATACAACTTTGTCGAGAACAACCACAACTACATCGGCCTACTTTGGTTTTTCTGCACCCGCCGGCTTCGCCCATGGGGTAAGTGGTTTCATGTGTATACCTACCAGCCAAATTGTACAATTGTGGCGAGTGTACACTCTAAACGTGCCGTCATTGAAAAACAAAGAAACTATCAATCAATGAACAATGTGTAGCGAGTCTGCAACACACGAGGGCGGTTATGAACTTCGCCCACTTTGGGAAGATATAGCTTATTATTTTATATTAACCTACCCAAAGACCAATTGCACGTATTTAGTGGCAACCACTGACGTCTAATCACACAGGATTGTTTAATTAACCTTAATGATATTAGAATTGGGCAGCATGAATGATTACCTGGATCCAGTCAAACGTGTTGAGAGGTTATCTAATATATACACAGTATATAACGTAAAAGGAAACCACACACAAATTCTAAGAGAAGTTTATGGGTGTCTTGGGTGATACCTCAGTGTTCCTCAAGGTTCTAAATTATATGGTTAATCAAACAACCAGAAAATTATCCGTCAATAAATGTATTGTTTTTATTCTCCGAGAATAACAGATGTTTTGGAACGTTGTGTTTAATGAGTAACATGATCCATTAAATATTAACAAGCCACCGTGCCCGCTGCTGGCGGATCCACTGCTGCTCTATCTGTATTGTAGTTTGTCGAGGGGGGTGGGGCTGTGGTCCCCTGGCTTTAGCTTCGCAGGGGGCTCCTATACGTCTTGTAGCTGTTCCAAGACCCGCTGTTCCCACCTCGGGTGTTGTCGAGGTCCGCTCATCCGTCACTGTAAAGGGCGCATTGTCCTGAAAGGATGTTTTAATAAAACAAAAGGCTCCATTATACCATCTCACCGGAGCACAGCTGCTTGGTGGGCATTCGCGGGATCGGGGTCCCCTGCGCCTGGTGGATTAAACCTGATTTCCATTCTAACATGTTTTCAAGAGTTCCAAAATGAATAAAGGCTAATATATTTTTAGCAACACTGTTCAGTTTTATCTTAGAAGATAAAGAAACTGTTCATAATTCTATTGTAAAAGCCTTGACCTACTTGCTGCACACTTTCACAAACCATTACATTAGGCTAACCTATCTGTCATACTGTACATGTATCCTATGCTGAGGTCTTATTAACTGACTACAAAATCAAATCAAAGTTTATTTGTCACATGCTTTGTGAACTACAGGTGTATTCTACGGCCCTTTCCAACAATGAAGAGAGAAACATAAAAAAATGATAACACAAGGAAATAATAGACAATGAGTAACGATAACTTGGCTATCTACACTGGGTACCAGTACAGAGTTGAGGTGCAGGGGTACGAGGTAATTGAGGTAGATATGTATTATAGGTAGGGGTAAAGTGGCTAGGCAACAGGATAGATAATACACTGCTGCTACTGTTTATGTGATGAGTCAAAAGAGAGTGCAAAAAGGTTCAATGTAGATATTTGGTTAAATAGCAGAGAGAACAGTCTATGACTTGGGTGGCTGGAGTCTTTGACAGTTTTTAGGGCCTTCCTCTGACACTGCTTGACAGTACAGTTCAGTGTGTTGAATATTAAGATGTGTGGAACAGGATATGTCATAATTGTCTGGGTTGTATGGATTTAGGTGACTGCTGTGTTGTGCGTTTATGACCTTTCTGCACCTTGGCCAAGATGAATGAAATAGTGTTTGTTAGGAGCACAGTTTTGGGTCACACTGACAATGAAAAGCATAACGCACCCTGCACGTTTCTGCTCTTTGAAAGAATAGCATTACACAAAAACACCTTACACAGACACACCCACACAGAATGAGGGTGTCGGTAATCTATTCACGGGTAAGTGAAACACAGAGATAAGCTGATAAGGAGGAGGAACTAGTGTTTTATTACCCTGATAAAAACACCCATCCATCATTCTCTCTCCTCAGCTTTCTCTCGCTCTCCTCAGCTCTCTCTCTCTCTCCTCAGCTCTCTCTCTCTCTCTCTCTCTCTCTCCTCAGCTCTCTCTCGCTCTCTCTCTCTCTCTCCTCAGCTCTCTCTCTCTCTCTCCTCAGCTCTCTCTCTCTCTCTCTCCTCAGCTCTCTCTCTCTCTCTCTCCTCAGCTCTCTCTCTCTCTCTCTCTCTCCTCAGCTCTCTCTCTCTCTCTCTCTCTCCTCAGCTCCCTCTCTTCAGTGTGCTCGTCATTAAGCCTCTCTAAAATGTTAAAAGCTCCTGATGACATTAGCTCATGCTTAACCAATGGCAACAGAGTGCTAAACTAACTGAATGCTCAGATGCACATGGGAGCCACTACAGACAAAAAGCACCAAATAAAGACAAGCAAACATTTCTCCATGATAACATAATTTGAGAGGGGTGGCGGGTGGGAGAGGGACATACACTGAGTGTACAAAACATTATGAACACCTACTCCTTCCAAGACTGACCAGGGGAATCCAGGTGAAAGCTGTGATCCCTTATTGATGTCACTTGTTAAATCCACTTCAATCAGTGTAGATGAAGGGGAGGAGACGGGTTAAAGAAGGATTTTTCAGCCTTGAGACAGTTGAGACATGGATTGTGTATGTGTGCCATTCAGAGAGTGAATGGGCAAGACACAAGATTGAAGTGCCTTTGACCAGGGTATGGTAGTATGTGCCAGGCACACTGGTTTGTGTCAAGAACTACAACACTGCTGGGTTTTTCACAGTCAACAGTTTCCTGTGTGTATCAAGAATGGTCCACCACCCAAAGGACATCCAGCCAACTTGACACAACTGTGGGAAGCATTAGAGTCAACATGGGCCAGCATCCCTGTGGAATGCTTTCGACACCTTGTAGAGTCCATGCCCCGGCAAATTGAGGCTGTTCTGTGGGGAGGTGTTCTTAATGTTTGGTGTACTCAGTGTATGTAGGTGGAGAAGAATATCAGGTGTGAGATGGGGATGTTGTGGGAGTGGTATGGGTTGTTTCGGGTGTGGATGGGACGCCTGTGCTACCGGGGGCTGGCCGACAGGCTGGAGATAGATATAACCTGATCCAGGCAACTGGCCGTCTGCTTTGCGACCATGTGACCTCACGGCTCATTACACTAGAACAAAACCCGCCACGCCGCCGCCACAACTGACCTCTGCCAACCCTCTTCACACATGTTCACTTCACACTCTCATCTCTGGCCCAAGTGACAGAGTCCTGGAGTGCTGCTGTTAACAGCTCCAACACACCAACAGTCAACCATCCACACAGTGTAACCAGGCGGACATGACAGCAGCATCCACACAGTGTAACCAGGCAGACATGACAGCAGCATCCACACAGTGTAACCAGGCGGACATGACAGCAGCATCCACACAGTGTAACCAGGCGGACATGACAGCAGCATCCACACAGTGTAACCAGGCGGACATGACAGCAGCATCCACACAGTGTAACCAGGCGGACATGACAGCAGCATCCACACAGTGTAACCAGGCGGACATGACAGCAGCATCCACACAGTGTAACCAGGCAGACATGACAGCAGCATCCACACAGTGTAACCAGGCAGACATGACAGCAGCATCCACACAGTGTAACCAGGCCGACATGACAGCAGCATCCACACAGTGTAACCAGGCCGACATGACAGCAGCATCCACACCGTGTAACCAGGCAGACATGACAGCAGCATCCACACCGTGTAACCAGGAAGACATGACAGCAGCATCCACACCATGTAACCAGGCAGACATGACAGCAGCATCCACACCGTGTAACCAGGAAGACATGACAGCAGCATCCACACAGTGTAACCAGGCCGACATGACAGCAGCATCCACACAGTGTAACCAGGCAGACATGACAGCAGCATCCACACCGTGTAACCAGGAAGACATGACAGCAGCATCCACACCGTGTAACCAGGCAGACATGACAGCAGCATCCACACAGTGTAACCAGGCAGACATGACAGCAGCATCCACACCGTGTAACCAGGAAGACATGACAGCAGCATCCACACCGTGTAACCAGGCAGACATGACAGCAGCATCCACACCGTGTAACCAGGCCGACATGACAGCAGCATCCACACCGTGTAACCAGGAAGACATGACAGCAGCATCCACACAGTGTAACCAGGCCGACATGACAGCAGCATCCACACAGTGTAACCAGGCAGACATGACAGCAGCATCCACACCGTGTAACCAGGAAGACATGACAGCAGCATCCACACCGTGTAACCAGGAAGACATGACAGCAGCATCCACACCGTGTAACCAGGCAGACATGACAGCAGCATCCACACCGTGTAACCAGGCAGACATGACAGCAGCATCCACACAGTGTAACCAGGAAGACATGACAGCAGCATCCACACCGTGTAACCAGGCAGACATGACAGCAGCATCCACACCGTGTAACCAGGCAGACATGACAGCAGCATCCACACAGTGTAACCAGGCAGACATGACAGCAGCATCCACACAGTGTAACCAGGCAGACATGACAGCAGCATCCACACCGTGTAACCAGGAAGACATGACAGCAGCATCCACACCGTGTAACCAGGCAGACATGACAGCAGCATCCACACCGTGTAACCAGGCAGACATGACAGCAGCATCCACACCGTGTAACCAGGCAGACATGACAGCAGCATCCACACAGTGTAACCAGGCAGACATGACAGCAGCATCCACACCGTGTAACCAGGCAGACATGACAGCAGCATCCACACCGTGTAACCAGGCAGACATGACAGCAGCATCCACACCGTGTAACCAGGCAGACATGACAGCAGCATCCACACCGTGTAACCAGGCAGACATGACAGCAGCATCCACACAGTGTAACCAGGCAGACATGACAGCAGCATCCACACAGTGTAACCAGGCAGACATGACAGCAGCATCCACACAGTGTAACCAGGCGGACATGACAGCAGCATCCACACCGTGTAACCAGGCAGACATGACAGCAGCATCCACACCGTGTAACCAGGCGGACATGACAGCAGCATCCACACAGTGTAACCAGGCGGACATGACAGCAGCATCCACACAGTGTAACCAGGCGGACATGACAGCAGCATCCACACAGTGTAACCAGGCGGACATGACAGCAGCATCCACACAGTGTAACCAGGCGGACATGACAGCAGCATCCACACAGTGTAACCAGGCGGACATGACAGCAGCATCCACACAGTGTAACCAGGCGGACATGACAGCAGCATCCACACAGTGTAACCAGGCGGACATGACAGCAGCATCCACACCGTGTAACCAGGCGGACATGACAGCAGCATCCACACAGTGTAACCAGGCAGACATGACAGCAGCATCCACACAGTGTAACCAGGCAGACATGACAGCAGCATCCACACAGTGTAACCAGGCGGACATGACAGCAGCATCCACACAGTGTAACCAGCCGGACATGACAGCAGCATCCACACAGTGTAACCAGGCGGACATGACAGCAGCATCCACACCGTGTAACCAGGCGGACATGACAGCAGCATCCACACAGTGTAACCAGGCAGACATGACAGCAGCATCCACACAGTGTAACCAGGCAGACATGACAGCAGCATCCACACAGTGTAACCAGGCGGACATGACAGCAGCATCCACACAGTGTAACCAGCCGGACATGACAGCAGCATCCACACAGTGTAACCAGCCGGACATGACAGCAGCATCCACACAGTGTAACCAGGCGGACATGACAGCAGCATCCACACAGTGTAACCAGGCGGACATGACAGCAGCATCCACACAGTGTAACCAGCCGGACATGACAGCAGCATCCACACAGTGTAACCAGGCAGACTTACTGTTAAAGATCCCGTGAGCCCCAGGGTCACCAAAGCCTACTGAATGGAGGAAGACTCCGAGGAGAAGTAGCGCGTGGGAAATGCAAGTCAAATCAATGGACGAATAAATAAACCAATGTAGAAAGTAAACAGATGGATAAATAAATGGATGATAATTCAGCAGTGGGAACTGGATGTGTGGGATTATTTCTTGGCCAGGTCGGAAGCCGGGTCACATGGGGGTTGAAGTCGGAGGGAGATGTGGGTGGGGTCGTCCCTAAAGGATGCTCATGTTTCAGCTCCAATCCTGGGAGAGCGAGGCCGCTAATACGAGCAGTGAGAAGGCTTTGTCCTTAGGGACGCCGAAGGCTCTCGTTGTCTACTACACACAACCACTTTACTTTAGTCAGCCATTTCTAAAGGGGTACGAACATCGGAAAGATCAGAGAAGGGAACAATGTTCTGGCTTGAACAGGCAGGGTTAAAAGGAAACGGTCACGAGTCAATCCATTACTTACAGATAAGAGCTGCAGCACTGACTAAAAATGTATCACAGTCAATGTGTGTAATGCCTTTACAGGGGTGGATCCCCAAATAAATGTAGAAAGTGATCAAAACAAATGTAGTTAGTGCAATACATTTTCTAGATAAAAGGATGAGTAGCACATCGTTGTTAAATGTGTGCATGCTCTTCTCCCTCGGGAAAACATCAGCTGATTCAAAGGGGGTGTGGCGGGTATTCAAACACTTCTGCGCTACCTGCCGTGAGGATCAGTGGCTGCTGAGGGGAGGACGGGCGAATGGAATGGCAACCAACACATGGAAACCATGTGTTTGATGTATTTGAGACCATTCCCCTCCAGCCATTACTATTGCATCCTTCCCAATTAAGGTGCCACCAACCTCCTGTGGTGTGGAAACTCTTGTGCATCCTCTGTCGAAGTTGGTAATCGAGGAGGGGAGCATCCTCTTTCGTCCGCCTACTAACGAATTGACACTCGACTAATTATTGGTTTTACCGGGTCATGGAGGGGAGAGGAAGGAGAAGTCAATGAGAGGACGGTCTTTTGCCTAAATGAGAATCTCCACTAGCCTGAAAAACACTTTTCCTGGGTGTGGCAGCTGTAGCAAAATAAGTGCCTTCTGTTCGCAGGCTGCAGAAGTACAAGCTGCAACAAACAGCTGACAACATGTAGCTTTCTGATACACAGCCAAGAACTGGGAGTGCCTCCGATCAGGAAATATATGGCCTGCTCTGCTTTTTTCCCCCATTCCCAACATCTTACACAGACACATGAAACTATATCAAAACATAATCTGTCTAACACAGACGTGCCCTCAGGAATACTTTATAAATATTTAGTTGAGCAGACATTTGGAGGAGGGAAAGGTTTGGTGTATTTCAGTCCAGGATGATGTTTAAACTCCTTATCCAAATCCAACAGCTTTAAAAGGTCCTGTTACATATCCCGTCTTCTCTAGTCACTTAACCATAAACGTATCCATGGCTACACACCCTAATACCCTCACCAACATACCAGCATGCCTGACATATCATTAAAGGGATTTGGTTCAAATCATCCTTCACAGTTGTGGTAAAGGCATGTCTGTATCATACAGTATTGTTAACTTCACTGTGGACCACCCATATACTTAGAGAAACTTTCTGCCAGTCTAAGTAATTAGGCTAAGAAAGGTTATTGGATTGCCGTATTGGATCTTTCATCCATGGCACATGAAACAGTAACAAACCACCTCAACATTTTCATTTTGGTTTTGTGGCTTTCGAAGAAGGCGACAACACTTTGAAAACTGTACAGAGGAGGAACACTATTCTACTGTGATTTACAGTAGGGAGGGAGCATGGTTAATCAATGTGGTCAGATTGTGGATTCCTGGTGTCTGGTCAATCCCAGCCAGTGGTCATGTTTCAGTGACGTTGGAGCAGGTACACATGGAGATGTGTGGTTTGGAACCCCCCCCCCTCCCTCCTCATCCCTCCATTCTGGCAGCCATTGTTATTCTGAGCTGGCTTTGTTTGTGCAGCTGGAAGAAAAGCTGTGCTTCTTCAACCCCCCACAGGGAGAAGGAGGGAGACAAGGAGTTGGAGTCAGGCCTCTCAGATTTAAAGTTCTTAGAGCAGTGTTGGACCCGCTTACTGAGACTTAGAACTCTGAAAGAAGGTCTGTTCCATTAACAACATATTGGAGATACATCTCTGTGTGATTGTGAATAAAGATGGATGTGGCAGACTGACAGACTCTGTATTGGCTGGCCTACTTCCTCTCATTAACTGACTGACATACTGAAATGGGATTTTAAGTGAACTGCACAAATTAAAACACACACCACGAGTAACTGAACTGGAGTGAGGTCATGCAACAGTTCAGAATGCTTTATAGGAGTTGGCGGATCTATTGGAAATGGACGATGTTTGTCTCAACCAAACGTGACAACAGGTCAAATGTTGTAACTCTTGTGAGATCATCTCTCTGCTCCCGGTCAAAGTCAAGTAGCCGTTTTCTCACTGCCCTCAAAACCATACCCCCACAGCATGACAGAGTACTGTCAGACCTGCTCATAATATTATACCATACATACACAAATGTATACACATACAACTGTTCCATCAAGGTACCTTAATAGAGGTTGCAAGGCAGTGAAATAGTTGTAGCATGGCCCAAAATCCCCCCAAACTCCCAAATCTTTTCAGCTGTTATTGTGACTGCTGTATACATACCACCTCAGGCCAATCAAAATAATAAACTGGCGCTTAACAAACTGTACAAGGCTATAAACAAGCAGGAAACCCTACACCCAGCGGCCACTTTTCTGGTTTCCGGCGATTTTAATTCGACATCACTAAGACACGCGATGTCCCACTTCCATCAACACGTCTCCAACGCCACTAGGGGAGAAAGTCCTAGACCACTGCTATTCAACCCATAAGAAAGCATACAATGTCCTCCCTCGTCTGCCATTCATCAAATCAGATCATGACTCCGTACTCTTGCTTCCTGTTGACAAGCGGAAGCTGAAACAGGAAGTACCTGCGATTTGCTCTGTTGAGAAATGGTCACCAGAATCAGAAGATATGCTTCAGGACTGCTTTGCTAGCGCTGGTTGGAATGTGTTCTGAGACTCCACCGATTAACGTCGATGAGCTTCCCACCTCTGTCAATGGCTTCATTAGAAAATGCATCGGCAACGTTGTACCCACGGTCAGGGTTTGCTGCTTCCTCAATTAAAAGCCCTGGATTAACACTGAGGTTGGCGCTAAACTAAAGAGCAGGGCTACCACACACAGCGCTAGCGCAGACTACCCTGATGCTACGGCCAAAGACCGGAATAATTACAAGAAGGCCCGCTATGACTTCCGCAGAGTCAAACGAGCAAAAGGACAACATAGGAATAAGGTGGAATCATATTACACAGGCTCCGACACCCGCCCCATGAGCAGGGGCTACAGTCTATTACGGGTTACAAAGGAAGACCCAACAGTGATCTGCTCAACGATGCCTCTCTACCAGATGAACTCAATGCATGTTATGTACGCTTTGACAACAGCAACATCGAGCCGGGTGTGAGGGCCGTCACTGACCCAGAGGACTGGGTGATCTCACTCTCTGAGGCCAACGTGAGAAGGGCTTTTAAATCAGGTCAAAACCTTCAAGTCCGCGGGCCCTGACGGTATTCCAGGGTTCATTCTCAGAATATGCGCAGAAGAGCTGACAGGCATATTCACAGTAATTTTCAATCTTTCTTTGTCCCAGTCTGTAATTCCCCACATGTTTTAAGATGACCACAATCATCCCTGTTCCTAAGTACTCTAAGGCTTCATGCCACAATGATTACCGTACTGTAGCACTCACTTCTGTAATCATTTGAGAGGCTGGTTATGGCACACACTAACTCCACCATCCCAGCAACCCTAGACCCACTCCAATTGGCATCCTGCCCCAACAGATCCATATATGACTCTAGATAAGAGGAATACCTATGTGAGAATGCCGTTCATTGGCTACAGCTCAGTGTTCAACACTATTATCCTCTACAAACTCATCACCAAGCTTAGGACTCTGGGTCTGAACACCTCTCTCTGCAACTGGATCTTGGACTTTCTGATGGGCAGACCCCAGGTGGGGAGGGTAGGCAACATCACCTCCATTACGCTGACCCTTCACGCAGGGGCCCCACAGGGGTGTATGCTTAGTCCCCTCCTGTATTCCCGGTTCAGCCACGACTATGCGGTCACGCATGACTCCAACACCATTATCAGTTTGCTGATGACACGATGGTGGTAGGTCTGATGACTGCCGACGATGAGTCGGCATACAGGGAGGAGGTCAGTGACTTGACAGTGTGGTGCTTGAGCAACAACCTCTCCCTCAATGTCAGCAAGACCAAGGAGCTCATCGTGGACTACAGGAAACGGGGGGCAGGGTCGACCACGCCCCCATCCATATCGACAGGCCGGCAGTGGAGCAGGTAGACAGCTTTAAGTTCCTCATTGTCCAAATCACTAAAGACTTAAAATGGTCCAAACGCACAGTCGTGAAGAAGGCGCAACATCGCCTCTGCCACCTCAGGAGGTTGAAAAAGTTTGGCATGGGCCCTCATCCTCAAAATGTCCTACAGGTGTATCATTGAGATGATATTGAATGGCTGCATCACCGCTTGGTATGGCAATAGCACCATCCTCGATCGCATGGCGCTACAGAGGGTTGTGCGGACAGCCTAGTACATTACTGGGTCCGAGCTCTCTGCCATCCAGGACCTCTATATTAGGAAGTGTGAAAAGAAGGCCTGGAAAATCATCAAAGATCCCAACCACCGAAGCCATAGACAATAGCCATAGACAAAGGGAATTTATATGCTTAAAGGTAATGATTAAAGAATTCCACCCTGAAACGTAACTATTAGTGATTATTAGTTTATGTAGCATGTATAATGAATAATTAAAGTATAAAATGTAAGTCCAGTAAGGTTCGGTAGAGACATGTGAGGGAGAGAAATGTGTTAGTGTGTGTGTGACTAAGGAGATACCGAGAACAATTGAACTATGCATGACCCGACCTGGCTAGAACTCTGAGAAACTTACGATAGGACAGGGAGTCCTTTCAAGGTTCCTCTAATCTCGGGGGAATGGAACTGTCGGCTTGGTAGTGATAAACAATGGATACAACTCACCTACTGTTCGCGTGTATGCATGTGCATAGGATATCTACTGTTTGTGTGGAGGTATGTGCGTAAATAGGGAGTGAGTTATAAAATGGATGTATTTGTATTATGGACTTCAGAGTGCTCTCGTGAATAAACTGTACGAACCTTTTGCATAAGCTGAGTTTTTGCCTAATTATTATTAAACCCAGGGTCTTACAAACCTCGGGGATCGGTCAAAGCTTATTGATTGTTAGTTATCATTGGGATTGAAAATCTGATGACAACAATTTTCTCAGCTGCCGCACGGCAAGAGGTACCGGAGTATCAAGTCTGACACCAACATGCTCTTGAACAGCTTCTATGCCCAAGCAATACGACTGATAAATAGCTAACAAAATAGCTACACGGACCGAGTTTAACTTGTATCTTTATTTACCTTTTATTTCAGTATTTGCACTGTCTATGCACACTCACAGCCCTACACACCCACTGTCACTCCAACACACACACACAAACACTCTATCATTCGCTCACTCACACATAATATGCACAAACATTTATACTGACTCTACACACCCGCACACCCACTCACATGCAAGCTGCTGCTACTCTGTTTATCTTATGTCCTGTTGCCTAGTCCCCTTACCCCTATACATATCTACCTCCATCACCCCAGTATCCCTGTCACCTTACCCCTATACATATCTACCTCCATCACTCTAGTATCCCTGTCACCTTACCCCTATACATATCTACCTCCATCACTCCAGTATCCCTGTCACCTTACCCCTATACATATCTACCTCCATCACTCTAGTATCCCTGTCACCTTACCCCTATACATATCTACCTCCATCACTCTAGTATCCCTGTCACCTTACCCCTATACATATCTACCTCCATCACCCCAGTATCCCTGTCACCTTACCCCTATACATATCTACCTCCATCACTCTAGTATCCCTGTCACCTTACCCCTATACATATCTACCTCCATCACTCTAGTATCCCTGTCCCCTTACCCCTATACATATCTACCTCCATCACTCCAGTGTCCCTGTCCCCTAATCCCTATACATATCTACCTCCATCACTCCAGTATCCCTGTCCCCCTTACCCCATTTCACTGTACTTGTGCAGGTGCCTTGAAACGTAACCTCTTGGGTTGTTTCCATACAGCTCACTCTGCCTCTGTATGTGGTCTGCTTCTACCATCTACTATAACTGTATGTTACAGGAGTACTTCAGTTCGTGTCCAGTCTCAGGGGGGATTGGCTCTCTTATATGTCAGTGCTCGGGAGGTCTCTGGATGTCGAAATATCCTTGTTGTTTTTCAGGAGACACATTGGCTAGCTCTTGTTAGTATTTTTAAGGAAATGTCATCCTGTCTAAAACTTTGTTGAATGTTTGTGGAGAGTGTTCTCTCACTAGGCAACCATGTATTTTTCTGACGTCAAAGCTCTGAATACAGGTCTGTATGCAGGCCTCAATGCAGCATCTAAATAGAGACTGAAAGCAGTCAGAACTGCGTTGTCCCCCTCTGTTCACCCCTATAGATGATATCATATTTTTTTATACATTTCTCATCTCTTTCATTGGCACCATCCCCCTCGCCTCTATTGTGGCCTCCCAGCTCTCTGTCCTGTGACAGTCTGCTGTTATTGATGCATAGAAAGACCACAGGAACATCAGAGGAACAAGCATGCAGTTTGTAGTGTCACAGTCACTGCTTGCACCCTCACCACCAATTTGTGTACACACACAAACACAACTAATATTGCACACACATACAGAGATGCCTCAAAGCATTTGGAATCCGCTTCTATAGTGCTTACATTCATTAACATGCATACACACACATGCATGATCACATGCATGCTGATGCTGTGCGCGATCCCAAACCCTCATTACACACAGTATCCTAGCCAGGCAATAGAATAGAACCGGAGTAGGGTTGGAGTCCAAGTTCTAGCATCAGGTCAGAATAGGAGCGGGGAGCCGGGACAAAGAAAAGGTGAATGTGCATTCAAAGCCTATTCCTTTAGGAATACCTCACTGTGTTAAACAACACAGAGATGTGTGAGAATAGCAGCACTGCTGAAACGTGAAACTAGCACACCTCATCCTCCCTTGAGCTCAGCTGTTAGTTCCATATCTGACCCATAATGGAACACATTGTTCCAAACTAAAGGGTTCTGATCCAGACCAACCGGTTATGTTCAGGTCCAACAGCAGAACAGAACTGCTCTGTGCGGGCCAGGATACTGGTTCAAGACTGACTTGTCCTGCTGAAACTCTACTGTGCCTTGCGCTCACATTCATTTCTGTTTCAGAGCTGGATGGAGACAAGCAGACCTCCCGGCTGAGTGTAAATATTCCGAGCCTTACCTCTGTGGTTTACCAGTAATGTGACTAGTGTGTACGTGTCTTAGTGTCGTGACAACATTAGCATGCTGTTAGCTTTTACCACCACGCTTCCTTTGTGATACTAACCACGTTTCCATCCACAGTTTTAATGCAAGTAAGGTCATACTGTATAAAAATAAATCACGACAGCTATGATGGAAACCAAGTGTAGGTACAATTTTTTTTAAATGCAGACAGATCATTTGTTCCTTTGACATGGTGGGATCTTTTTGTGTCTGTAAAATGTATTAATGCGTGAAATGGAGGTGGAAACACCTTTTATGCACAAATATTGATATAATAACCATCATATCAAAGTAAACTCTGAGTCACGCAATGATTTGTTGTGTGGTCCTCCATTACGACTCGGGAAATCATTCTGTTTATTAGGCTACAGATGAAATAAGTTATGGTGAACTTCACAGGGTGGTGAAAGGGCACCGTGATCTTGATGCTCCTTTCCAATAAATATTGAGGGTTTTATTCTGGTGACATGATTGATGATCGATGCTTGACTGCCGTTTGACAAATACAAAATATTCTCGCTCTTATCCATAATCTCATCATGTAGGCTACCCTACCCTCACTGTATCTGTGAGCTGTTGGCTAGAGTGCACGGACCAAGACTAGAATAGGAACATTTGCTATTTAACAAAACATTTTGTGACAAAACTATCGGTAGAGTTGAAAAATTTAATGGAAACCCATTTAACTTTTTAGATTTTTATTTGGTACAAGCAAAAAACAATGTCATTGCACTGATTTTTATCCGCAACAAGTCCGTTTGGTTGAAACACGCTAACTGGTGGGAAAATTCACATTTTCTTTATGCTGATGTTAGACTATTCGCATGAAAATCTGTCGCCAATTGGATGGAAACCTAGTTACTGTGATCTCTTGAGCAACATAACAGCTCAGGTTGTTGCGAACTTTTCATGTGAAATGAGTGTTGATAAGATGTGGGGTTAAGATGGCTCAGGGTGTCCAATTGAAACAGTTTCTGCATGGTGCTGCTGATAAGACTCATGAACAGGCTCAAAACAGAGAGTGGTTCCTTTAAATAGAATATGGAGTAATGAGGCCTTAATACGGAACTATAAGAACATGTCTGCTCCAGATGTGTTCTAAATCAACCCTTCCTGATGGGGTTTTAATCACCTCTTCGTCCCCTTGTGCTTTGATCTCTGTGGTAAGTGTAAAGTATACCAGAGGAGGAGGGGGAACACGGAGAGAGGGAAATGTGGTCCATTTAAATCAGGACGCCGGATGAAAGAGAAATATGCAGAATAGTGCGACGTAAGAATATGAATAATTTTGGCAGTGTGCCCCGTGGGACAGGGGTTGACAGGCATGGTCTGAGGGTGAATGTATTACAGTAATTGCCTCAAAGGCGCCACCCCCTCTGATGCCTTGCCCCTCCCGTTGGGCAGATTGGGGGGGCTGTCGATCATGTGGGTTACCAATTGCTGCCGGGGGGCTCCGCTGCACGATGCCCCTCTTCACTTGTCCCTTTGTTCCGAGAGAGAGCGAAAGCGCGAACGAATGCCTGGCATGAAGCACACACCCAGTGAAAGTGAACATTGCTTCTTGACCGAACTGTGCAGACAGAAATTAGACCCCCAAAAGAGGCTGTGCTCAAACTGTTATCTGCTGATGAGGGGAAGGTTAATCCCTAATTACAAGATTACCCGTCATTCAGTGTTAAAAAAAATAAAAAAAATAATTGCACTTCCTAAATAATCTGCCAGCTTCAGCAAGATTTTAACAAGCCTCACAGAATGATGAAATCCCCAGACCATACGACAAAGGGGGAGAGGAAGACACATTCTGTCTTTGAAGCTAAAAAAAACATGTGTGCCTTTCCGGGAAAGTAGTCAGCATCTCTGCAAATGTAGAGTTCTGTAACATAGAAACAGAAGTGGATGTCTAGTCACAGTAACAGAATGTATTTCTGCATCAGTGTAAGTTATGCCTATCTGACTCTGTACTACTATAGCTACGCAGTGATAACGCATTCATGTAAATATTGATTCAATGATCATTACTGGACTAATATTTCACTATAACTAATCTAAACAATACGTCCCAGTGAAGAGCCAGAGGAATGTGAATGTGTATGTCTGGGTCATGGTTTGGCAAGTTTACACAAAGCAAGCAACAAAGACATTTTTCCAGCATGTTTTTTTTCATCTTTCTCCGAATGTGCATTAAGGTCCCCTGTGGAATTCCTCTTAAAGCTTAAAACTGAGATATTGCAGGCTTCCATCTCATATCTCTGGTCCGTCCGGCCTCTCTACAATACAAGTCACAGAGCGACACAGAAACAGCCTCTCTTCCTCTCTTTCTCCACTCTCTGTTTTTTCTTAATTTAGCTGCCTGCTGGTCATATGAACAGTGCAAGTCTCTCAACGACAGAGCCTCTTCTCTCTTGAGCCTGAGTTTCACTCCCCCACAATCAGTCAGCTCACGTTGTAGCCAGCTCCACAAAGCCCAGTGCTACAGAACTGTATGTCAAAGGTCAAATCACAGACAGACCAAGTGATTCACTCTCACTCTACTGTCCAGAGACTGCTCGTGGAGATTTCACCATAGCCATTTCCTTTGTTTAGGAAATTGAGCTCTAAACAGTTGTGAATATCCGTGTCAAAGTGGTATGCATATAGATAAGATTATGCTGGTGTGTCTGTGCGAGTGATAGTATTGTTCTTTTGGCATTTTGTAGGTGTCTGTGTGTATCTCTCTGTCTGGTCCGCTAGCACATGTGTGTCGTTTCAGTGTTGCTATTTGTGTTTTTTTTGTCTTGGTGTGGGTTTCAGCCCTGGCTGAGTGGTTGTGGGTGTTATCAGCCTGCCTGTCAACACTGAGCCATCTAGAGGAGATAACACCAGACAGGAAGAAGGCCAGGGGAGGATCACTGCAATCTCTCTGTCACTCACTCACAGATCATCACTGATACCACCAACCGACTGCATGACTGTTGCCCTGAAGACTTACCCTGGGTTAATGTAGCAGTTAGTGTTATTTCATTTACGCCTCACAATTGGGTTGTTAATGTTGTATGTATTTTCCGTATGGAACCCCCCTGAGATAAAACCCCCGTCTGTTTGTGACTGCAGATGGAACTCAAAGACCGATCTGTCTATACAGTGACCGCGGTTAGGGTTTAGGATGAGTCCTGCTCCTGTCTCTTCTGCTCTGTGACCACTCACCTAGCTGAGTTTTTAAAGTCACACTTTATTTGGTCCATCTGTACATGCTCTACAGAGGATCATACTATCAACAAACTATCTGTTGATAAGCGACTGCTTGCTAGGGTTAGGTTTAGAATAAGGGCTAGGGTTAGCTAGGATAAGGGTTATTTATGGTTAAAGCTAGGGTTAGGGTTAGTAGATAATAAGTTGAAATGTTGCTGATTGTCTGTAGAGCATCTACAGATAGACTATCCAAATAGTGTTTCTGCCCCCTCTGCCCCTGGTCCTGCTGGTTCTGTGAACTTGAATGCTCTGCTTCTGCCTTGCCCTGGGAACTGACTGAGGGTGATCAATGCTGCAGTGATGGCTGTGAAATCACTTCATGTCATGGATGGAGCCCTGGGGCTCAGGGATGTGGAGAGAGAGCAGAGACACACTGCTGCCACCTGCTATCACCAGCAAATGCAGTCCCACTACTGTGAAGCTAAGCTCAGTGTGTGGCTAACTGGCTGGCTGGGGCTGTTTAGTCAGTGTGCTGTGGAGGGCTTGTCCTTCCCTGGCCGTTTCCACTATGTAATGACTTGTAGCTATAGAAGAGAGTGTAGCTGGTGTCTGTGTGTGAAGCTGGATGAGCTGTGACTGAGGTACAGTAGAGACCAGGGGGTGTCTGATTCTGATTTGGAAAAAGCTGTCTGCGAAAGGGTGGTATGCGTGTTAGTGTTACTGATCGTCTGTAGAGCATCTACAGATTTGTATGCAAATAGTTTGTATGCATATGAATGCCAATTATTTTGGAATGAGATGTTCGACAAGCACATACTTTTGGTCATGTAGTGTACATGATCTAAGTTTGTTTGTTGGTATTCAGCAGTCATAAAATGTGCCTTATTTACTTTGAAGAACAACTAAAATATGTTACTTTGTCAGCTCTATAGAGATGAGATAATGACTTACAATGAAATAATGTAGTCATCAAATAGGCCTAAAACAAATTGTAATATACACAACTGAAATATTGTAATAAAGTAATGTGAATAAATTATGGTTAATGGGCAGTCACTACCATCAATGGACATGTGTTAGTTTTATTCTTTGTTACAGCATTCAACCCACATAATGCTTAGTGCATATTTTTATTTTTTATTTTTACTGATTTAAAAAAAATGATCTAACAAAAAATAAACCGACCTCAGCGTAGCTCTCTCTTATCCAATCGAACGTTTGTCTGTCTGACAGGAAGAGGTTTTGAGTGAGTTGTGTTTTTAGTCTCTGCGGCTGTAGACTTTGTTTTATAGATCCATACCATAGTGTGTTTATGTGTGCATCGATTATAGGTCTATAATGGGGTCAACAGAAACCACGTCATGGCAATACTTGATGTAGATACTCTATGTAGGATGTACAGTAGCTTCCAAATGTTGTTAGGTTACAGCTAAAATTGACTTTGAAAAAAAGTTTTTCCCTCATCAGTCTACATACAATACCCCAATGTCAAAGCAAAAACAGGTTTGTAGACATTTTTGTTTATTGAATAAATATAAAAAACAGAAATCACATATACAGTGGGGCAAAAAGGTATTTAGTCAGCCACCAATTGTGCAAGTTCTCCCACTTAAAAAGTAAGTATAAGTATTGACCAAATACTTATTTTCCACCATAATTTGCAAATAAATTCATTAAAAATCCTACAATGTGATTTTCTGGATTTTTTTTCTAATTTTGTCTGTCATAGTTGAAGTGTACCTATGATGAAAATTACAGGCCTCTCTCATTTTTTAAGTGGGAGAACTTGCACAATTGGTGGCTGACTAAATACTTTTTTGCCCCACTGTAAGTATTCAGACCCTTTACTCAGTACTTAGTTGAAGCACCTTTTTCAGCGATTACAGCCTCGAGTCTTCTTGGGTATGATGCTTGGCACACCAGTATTTGGCGAGTTTCTCCCATTCTTCTCTGCAGATCCTTTCAAGCTCTGTCAGGTTGGAAGGGGAGTGTCCCTGCACAGCTATTTTCAGGTCTCTCCAGAGATGTTCGATCAGGTTCAAGTCCGGGCTCTGGCTGGTTCACTCAAGGACGTTCAGAGACTTGTCCCGAATCCAATCCTGCATTGTCTTGGCTGTGTGCTTAGGCTCGTTGTCCTGTTGGAAGGTGAACCGTCGCCCCAATCTGAGGTCCTGAACGCTCTGGAGCAGGTTTTCATCAAGGATCTCTGTACTTTGCTTCGTTCATCTTTGCCTCGATCCTGATTAGTCTCACAGTCCCTGCTGTTGAAAAACATCCCCACAGCATGATGCCACCACCATGCTTCACCGTAGGGATGGTGCCAGGTTTCCACCAAATGTAACGCTTGGCATTCAGGCCAAAGAGTTTGATCTTGGTTTCATCAGACCAGAGAATCTTGTTTCTCATGGTCTGAGAGTCTTTAGGTGCCTTTTGGCAAACTCCAAGCGGGCTGTCATGTGAGGAGTGGCTTCCATCTGGTTACTCTACCATAAAGGCCTGATTTGGTGGAGTGCTGCAGAGATGGGAGAACCTTCCAGAAGGACAACCACCTCCACGGATGAACTGTAGAGCTCTTTCAAAGTCACCATCGGGTTCTTGATCGCCTTCCTGACCAAGGCCCTTCTCCCCCGATTGCTCAGAAAGGTTCCAAACTTCTTCCTTTTAAGAATGATGTGTGTTCTGTGTTCTTGGGAACCTTCAATGCTGCAGAAATGTGTTGGTACCCTTCCCCAGACCTGTGCCTCGACACAATCCTGTCTCGTAGCTCTATGGACAATTCCTTCGACCTCATGGCTTGGTTTCTTCTCTGACATGCCTTTCCAAATCATGTCCAATCAATTGAATTTACCACAGGTGGACTCCAAGTTGTAGAAACATCTCAAGGATGATCAATGGAAACAGGAAACACCTGAACTCAATTTCGAGTCTCATAGCAAAGGGTCTGAATACTTACGTAAATCAGATATTTCTGTTTTTGCTGAGGAATTGTTTTTATTTAGTCCATTTTAGAATAAGGCTGTAACGTGACAAAATGTGGAAAAAGTCAAGGAGTCTGAATACTTTCCAAAGGCACTGTATGTTGTACGTCTGTTATCATGTATGTTGCAAGCACCATTGCTTCTTGACTTTATACACTGCATTGTGTCTCACGGTCCTGCTGAGATATAAATCTCTTCCTTCCTGCACTGACATCTTTAATGCTCCATCTCACTGCATTTGTGTTTGATACCGCAGAGACACTATTGGCACTTGGCGTCAAGGGTGAGAACCTGTGGTCAGGGACCGGGGTGGGGGAGGAGGAGTTAAGGGGAGGGAGTGCAGAATGGAACAATCCTCCTGACAGCTAGCAGAGCTCTCAACGAGTATGCTCAAAAATGGAACCGACAAGGCATCCAATCACAGCAGAGAGAGGTCCTACCCAGCGTGGGACTATGATGGATAATGATAACCCATAACACTCTGGCTGCTCTAAAAGGCTGAGAGAGATTAGCTAGGAGGAGGAGAGAGATCACTCTACCACAGAGGTAAGATTGCATCTGTCTGGTGTTTTGATGCTAATACAACAGCTTTAATGTGATAGAGGGGTAGTGTGAAGTAGAGGTCATCTCACATCTGGACATTTAGATCCAAATCGAATTGGATTTGTGAAATTCCCATCTGACATTTTTTGCAAAATCAATACCCCATCCGATTCGGATCCAATGTGGACCAGATATGACCCAAAATATGTCAGAGAATCGGATCCAAATTGGGTCAGGTCTGTATCGGACCCAAATGGATCCGAAAGATCAAAAGAATGCAGCTTTATTACTGCGCATGCCAGCAGAATGTCTTTGACTTCACAGGCAGGCAGTGAACATTAACACTCAGCGTCATTCTGACCATATGATATTTCAATTGTTTAAATATTCCATAATAAATCATTAATTGCTAAATAAATGCATTTATTATGTTAAAATATCTCATATGAAACATCAGGACACCAAATGCAAATTATAATCAGCCAGAAATGTATTTCTAGATCCAGAAGCGCATAGACTGTAAATACTAAAAAAGATGATAGTGTATTTTCTGACTGTAAGACAAGTTCCCTGCCCACCAGGCCCGTCCAAACTAAACCTAAACTATATTGAAACGACACCTATAATAATAATTATTATGAACTCAACACAGCAAGATGCATTTCGCAGCATGGGGATGGGTATTTTCATTAACAAAGAAACAAGAAGCTTACCAAATGGCACTTCTTCCATATCATCTTACAGAGGTCCATTCTGTGTTTTTAGTGGGGTTTTTTGTTTTTACATATAGCCTACAGGAACATAAACTAATGAAAAATGTTATGTTCTTTCAAATATTAACATTTTGTATTCTGTTACTGAACACCTTCATAAACACAACTAAATGACATTGGCACGTAGGGGTGTTCTATGAGGCCAGGCTTTTCTAGTTAAATGGATTTATTAGACTGGTGGCTATTGGTACTCCTCGATGCCCCTCTATTCTACTGTTAAATATGATATGGTCATTTTGAGCGTCATGGTGCTTTTAGGATGAAATGCTGAAAGTTTTAGTCTTTTATGACATTTGTCTGCGAGTACTGCTAGAGTGTAAAATACACTAATGTTTTGGAAGAGTCAGGTGTAAGGTTTATATTGGAATGACAAAACTGGAAACAGTCAGGTTGCCTGCCTTGGGAGTTGTAGTGTTAATGTTTCACATGCGTTTTCTGTTGTAGGCCTACATCTAAAAGAATTGAGTTGTGGTCTACACACTACAGCCTAGTATTTTCATAAATGACATCCCTAATTAAAAATGTCTACACAAGAAGGGAATGGGTTTGTGGCAAAAACGCACTATAGGCGCGTCCCCTCTCCAGAATACGCTCTCTGTTTCCCGTTTAATTTGTGCGCATTCATTGTTTCATTATGTGACTTGTTTTTTATGTTTATATATTTAGCTTGAACATACGTAGAAGTACCTGGCCTGTGCGCAAATGTAGGCCTATAAAAGTTACCATTTGGGAATGTCTGATAGTAGGCTATTTCTGATTGTCTTAACTCACCACAACTTATGAGCTGCGGAGCTTCTCAAAGTAGTTTTTTTTCATCACGTCACACAGAAAGCCAACAGAGTGTTGTACATTCATTGGGAATGACCGTAGTTCCTCACTATATTTGAAAAATCTTTCCAACACTCTCCTTCTTGAGCTTAAGTAACCTCTGTGTGAAATAGCAACATATTACTGATCCCAGTGGCGGATTTAGGTATAGGCAACATGGGCAGCCGCCGGGGGGGCACTTGGGTGGCCGCACATAAAAATTAGGAATGGTGACATTTGCGTGATTTGGTTTTCTATCGCTCATTTGCATGTCACGTCAATGATATCATGTCACCGTGTGGGACTATGGGTCAATTAACCTTGTCGGAGTGGGCGCCCTGATTCTAGTTTGTGAGCTAAGCAGGCTACTGCCTGGGAGGGTTTCCCACTCAGAAGTAGGAGATGGGGAGGAGGGGGGCGGGGGTAGGTTGACCTCAGGTCTTCCCACTGGAAACCCAAGGTAGGGGAAGCAGGGGAATCTATCAAATAGCGCACCTCTAACTTTGTACAGTACTAATGCAATTAGTCAAATCAGTTACACTACGAAATGCTACCAAATAAACAACAATTAATTCATAATACTGTGAATAGAGAGTTTCACAGACATATTGTTGCATTTTTGTCTGGTTTGTGTGAATTAAGAATAATATAAAACCAGTCTGCACACCACCAAGGTGAATTGGTTTAGTCTTGACTCTTGGTTGACAGTGTTGGGGGATGGGTAATGTATTGATGCTCGAGTGCCAAATCAATACATGTGTTTCTATTTGTCTTTATTACTTCTTTTTGATATTTATTAGTCTTATTTTTGTGTATATTTTTATATTTATATAGTTATAAATGTTATTATTATTTATTTGTGTTGTTCCAAATGTCTGAATAAAAATATTTTTTTTTGCTGAAGGGGGGGTTCGCCCTGGGAGCCATACAAGCTAGAACCACCACTGGCTGATCCCATGAAATATGCTACCTGAACACTTCTCCGTTGTGTAAATACAGCTGTGTCTGTTCCAAGCTCATTGGCGCAGGAAACAGTGAGGTCCCAGTTGAAACAAGTTAGTCAACATGTGTCAGGATCCCTGTGGAACGCTTTCGACACCTTGTAGTCCATGACCCGACGAACTGAGGAAGTTCTGGGGACAAATGGGGGTGCAACTCAATATTAGTGTTCCTAATGTTTTGAACACTCAGGGTACTGTATATGTATGTACGTCTCCGTGTGTCCATGTGACTGAGTGCAGTTACACAAGACTATGTTGTGTCTGAGGTATCTCAAACACTGATGTCTAGGTTCACTGGTTTCCCCTGCAGCAGGAGAAAGTGGAGCTGGGTAGCTGTGAGTGCTGCAGTGACAGCAGGTGGGTAATGGAACAGCTATCTGGGAGGGGAGCAGCAGGCACACACAGACACACTGCTAATTGGGGCTTATCAGGTGTTGCTGGGAAAGGGAAAACACCACCTGGGGCTTTTGTGAGAGCAGAGCAGGGAGCTATCAGTTGGTCACATGTCCACAGTGCGAGGAAGGGGTTTGTCTCAGTGTGGGGTTAAGAACCACATCATTTTGTCCACCAGCCGGCTTTCTGTCGAACCGTCTGATTTTTACAGCACCTCAGAACGGGTCTCGAAACAACCACTGGTTTTAATTGGCTGATCTCTCAGTAATAATTGGCTGATCTCTCTGTCCGTCATCATCATTTGGATAACCCTTAGAACCTGCCCCCTACATTGTGGACATCAAAGTGTGAGCAACGCAGGTGAGTTTGGAAAATCTGAAAGTACGCATCTTAGAAATAGTTTTCACATTTTAAAATGTGTGTGCCTGAACTCAGAATCAATTGGGCTTCCCAAAAAGAATATGGTTCATGAGAGAGAACATTTATTTTTCTAAGTCCCATCTACTACAACCCCCTTTCAAGTCCCACTTTGTTGCACAGTATTACCAGGCTCTATGTACCAGTCGAACCAGAGGATAAGGTTTCAGAAGATCTTTACTATTCGGACTCGTGAATATTCAGCATGGTTCATTTGAATATCGTACGAAATACACATTGCGTGATAAACTTTGAGCAGCTTTGATTACGTAAAACAGATTATTATCTGGTTGTTTTAGTTCTGATCATTTGTGGATGTAAAACAACCTTGGTGTTGGAGACAAACAAGATGGGCTACATGGTGACAAACTAAACTCAGCAAAAAAAGAAACGTCCTCTCACTGTCCACTGCGTTTATTTTCAGCAAACTTGATGTGTAAATATTTGTATGAACATAACAAGATTCAACAACTGAGACATAAACGGAACAAGTTCCACAGACATGTGACTAACAGAAATTGAATAATGTGTCCCTGAACAAAGGGGGGGGGTCAAAAGTAACAGTCAGTATCTGGTGTGGCCACCAGCTGCATTAAGTACTGCAGTGCATCTCCTCCTCGTGGACTGCACTAGATTTGCCAGTTCTTGCTGTGAGATGTTACCCCACTCTTCCACCAAGGCACCTGAAAGTTCCCGGACATTTCAAGTGGGAATGGCCCTAGCCCTCACCCTCCGATCCAACAGGTCCCAGATGTGCTCAATGGGAATGAGATCCAGGCTCTTCGCTGGCCATGGCAGAACACTGACATTCCTGTCTTGCAGGAAATCATGCACAGAACGAGCAGTATGGCTGGTGGCATTGTCATGCTGGAGGGTCATGTCAGGATGAGCCTGCAGGACGGGTACCACATGAGGGCGAAGGATGTCTTCCCTGAAACGCACAGCGTTGAGATTGCCTGCTGTGACACGCCGCTCCAGACCACGATAACGGACCCTCCACCTCCAAATCGATCCCGCTGCAGAGTACAGGCCTCGGTGTAACGCTCATTCCTTCAACGATAAACGTGAATCCGACCATCACCCCTGGTAGGCAACTGACAAAAGTCAGTGAAGAGCACTTTTTGCCAGTCTTGTCTGGTCCAGCGACGGTGGGTTTGTGCCCATAGGCGACGTTGTTTCTGGTGAGGACCTGCCTTACAAAAGGCCTACAAACCCTCAGTCCAGCCTCTCTCAGCCTATTGCAGACAGTCTGAGCACTGATGGAGGGATTGTGCGTTCCTAGTGTAACTCGGGCAGTTGTTGTTGCCATCCTGTACCTGTCCCGCAGGTGTGATGTTTGGATGTACCGATCCTGTGCAGTTGTTACACGTGGTCTGCCACTGCGAGGATGATCAGCTGTCCTTCTTGTCTCCCTGTAGCGCTGTCTTAGGCGTCTCACAGTACGGACATTGCAATTTATTGCCCTGGCCACATCTGCAGTCCTCATGCCTCCTTGCAGCATGCCTAAGGCACGTTCACACAGATGAGCAGGGACCCTGGGCATCTTCCTTTTGGTATTTTTCAGAGTCAGTAGAAAGGCCTCTTTTAGTGTCATAAGTTTTCATAACTGTGGCCTTAAGACACTAACAGCTTACAGATGGTAGACAATAAACGACCATTCCACAGGTGCATGTTCATTAATTGTTTATGGTTCATTGAATAATTCTCAAAATGGCGCCGGAAGAAATGGCAGCAGTTTTACGGGCGCCCAACCAATTGTGCTATTATGTGGTTATTTTTCGTGTTATTTGTAACTTATTTTGTACATAATGTTTCTGCAACCGTATCTTACGGCAAAAAAGAGCTTCTGGATATCAGGACAGCGATCACTCGCCTCGGATTAGACAAAGATTTTTTCTACAAGTAGGACGCACAGGACATTCTCCAAGCACCCGACAGGGCCGACATCCCTGTTGTTTGCAAGAGGAAGCGATGCAGGTACAGAGGACAAAGAGGCGGATGCCTCGTGAGGACCCGCAGAAGGTGAGTGGGAAAGCTGCCGTTACCGTCAATACTACTCGCCAACGTGCAATCATTGGACAATAAATTAGACGAGGTACGATCACGAAAATCGTACCAACTGGACATCAAAAACTGTAATATCCTATGTTTCACGGAATCGTGGCTGAATGACGACATGGATATTCAGCTAGCGGGATATACGCTGCACCGGCAAGATAGAACAGTACACTCCGGTAAGACAAGGGGGGTGGTCTGTGCATATTTGTAAACAGCTGTTGCACGAAATCTAAGGAAGTCTCTAGATTTTGCTCGCCTGAAGTAGAGTATGTTGTGATAAATTGCAGGCCACACTACTTGCCTAGAGAGTTTTTAGCTATACTTTTCGTGGCTGTTTATTTACCACCACAGACAGATGATGGCACTAAGACCGCACTAAGTCAGCTGCATAAGGAAATAAGCAAACGGGAAACCACTCACCCAGATGCAGGGAAACTTAAATCAGTTCTACCAAATGTTAAATGTGCAACCAGAGGGAGAAAAATTCTAGATCACCTGTACTCCACGCGTACAAAGCTCTCCCTCACCCTCCATTTGGTAAATCCGACAAACTCTATTCTCCTGATTCCTGATTACAAGACAAAATTAAAGCAGGAAGCACCAGTGACTCTGTCTATAAAAAAGTGGTCAGATGAAGCAGATGCTAAACTACAGGACTGTTTTGCTACCACAGACTGGAACATGTTCCGGGATTCTTCCGATGGCATTGAGGAGTACACCACATAAGTCACTGGCTTTATCAATAAGTGCATCGAGGACGTCGTCCCCACAGTGACTGTACGTACATATCCCAACCAGAAGCCATGGATTACAGGCAACATTGGCACTGAGCTAAAGGGTAGAGCTGCCGCTTTCAAGGTGCGGGACTCTAACCCGCGAGCTTAGAAGAAATCCCTCTATGCCCTGCGATGAACCATAAAACTGGCAAAGTGTCAATACAGGGCTAAGATTGAATCACACTACACCTGTTCCGACGCTCGTCTTGTGTCAGGGCTTGCAAACTATTACAGACTACAAAGGGAAGCACAGCCGCGAGCTGCCCAGTGACACGAGCCTACCAGACGAGCTAAATCACTTCTATGCTCGCTTCGAGGCAAGCAACACTGAGGGTTGCATGAGAGCATCAGCTGTTCTGGACGACTGTGTGATCACGCTCTCCGTAGCTGACGTGAGTAAGACCTTTAAACAGGTCAACATACACAAGGCTGCGGGGCCAGACGGATTATCAGGACGTGTGCTCCAGGCATGTGCTGACCAACTGGCAGGTGTCTTCACTGACATTTTCAACATGTCACTGAGTCTGTAATCCCAACATGCTTCAAGCAGACCACCATAGTCTCTGTGCCCAAGAACAAAGGCAACCTGCCTAAATGACTACAGACCCTTAGCACTCACGTCCGTAGCCATGAAATGCTTCGAAAGGCAGGTAATGGCTCACATCAACACCATTATCCCAGAAACCCTAGACCCACTCCAATTTGCATACCGCTCAAACAGATCCACAGATGCTGTAATCTCTATTGCACTCCACACTGCCCTTTCCCACCTGGACAAAAGGAACACTTATGTGAGAATGCTATTCATTGACTACAGCTCAGTGTTCACCACCATAGTACCCTCAAAGCTCATCACTAAGCTAAGCATCCTGGGACTAAACACGTTCCTCTGCAACTGGATCCTGGACTTCCTGACGGACCGCCCCCAGGTGGTGAGGGTAGGTAACAACACATCTGCCACGCTGATCCTCAACACTGGAGCTCCCCAGATGTGCGTGCTCAGTCCCCTCCTGTACTCCCTGTTCACCCACGACTGCATGGCCAGGCACGACTCCAACACCATCATTAAGTTTGCAGACGATACAACTGATCCCCGACAACGACGAGACAGCCTATAGGTAGGAAGTCAGAGACCTGGCCGGGTGGTGCCAGAATAACAACCTATCCCTCAACGTAACCAAGACTAAGGAGATGATTGTGGACTACAGGAAATGGAGGACCTAGCACGCCCCCATTCTCATCGACGGGGCTGTAGTGGAGCAGGTTGAGAGCTTCAAATTCCTTGGTGTCCACATCAACAACAAACTAGAATGGTCCAAACACACCAAGACAGTGTTGAAGAGGGCACGACAAAGCCTATTCCCCCCCAGGAAACAAAAAAGATTTGGCATGGGTCCTGAGATCCTCAAAATGTTCTCCAGCTGCACCATTAAGAGCATCCTGACTGGTTGCATCACTGCCTGGTACGGCAATTGCTCGGCCTCTGACCGCAAGGCACTTCGGAGGGTAGTGCGTACCGCCCAGTACATCCCTGGGGCTAAGCTGCCTGCCATCCAGGACCTCTACACCAGGTGATGTCAGATGAAGGCCCTAAAAATTGTCAAAGACCCCAGCCACCCCAGTCATAGACTGTTCTCTCTACTACCACATGGCAAGCAGTACCGGAGTGCCAAGTCTAGGACAAAAAGGCTTCTCAACAGTTTTTACCCCCAAGCCATAAGACTCCTGAACAGGTAATCAAATGGCTACCCGGACTATTTGCATTTTGTGCCCCCCTCCCAACCCCTCTTTTTAAGCTGCTGCTACTCTCTGTTTATCATATATGCATAGTCACTTGAACTATACATTTATGTACATACTACCTCAATTGGGCCGACCAACCAGTGCTCCCGCACATTGGCTAACCGGGCTATCTGCATTGTGTCCCACCCGCCAACCCCTCTTTTTACGCTACTGCTACTCTCTGTTCATCATATATGCATAGTCACTTTAACCATATATATATGTACATACTTCCTCAATCAGCCTGACTAACCGGTGTCTGTATGTAGCCTCGCTACTGTATATAGCCTCGCTACTGTTATTTTTCACTTTTTACTGTTTTATTTCTTTACCTACCTATTGTTCACCTAATACCTTCTTTGCACTGTTGGTTAGAGCCTGTAGGTAAGCATTTCACAGTAAGGTCTACACCTGTTGTATTCGGCGCACGTGACAAATACACTTTGATTTGAAGCATGGGAAACAGTGTTTTAAACCCTTTACAATGAAGATCTGTGAAGTTAGTTGGATTTTTATGAATTATCTTTGAAAGACAGGGTCCTGAAAAAGGGACGTTTCTTTTTTTGCTGAGTGTACATAGCTTTGATAATGACCCTATATCTAGGCTATGCAGCATGAGCATACACGTTTGGTGATTCGTCTTCGGCTCTCTTGATGCAAATGTGCTGCCTGAAGCGTTTTTTGATTTCCTGTCTCTCTGAATGACACCTGAGAAATGCATGTCTGGTGCTTGTCTTCCTGTCTCTCGCTGCTGCCTTTTACCTCTTATTTCCTCTCACTCTCTTTCCATCAGCTCTCTCGCTCGCTCGCTCTCTCTCCCTTTTTACACACTCACAATGGAGACACGATTCTCCAGCCTGTACTGTTTGACCAAGACCCCTGGCCCTGCAGTAGACCACTGAACACTAATGTGGGTTAGAGTAGGGCCTTCAGCCATGGAAATACAAGCCTGGCTTTAGCTTCTTGCACCAGAGAAAAATCTGCCAGTGTAGCCACATGAATCTCACATAGCACATAGACTTGTTCTCTCATTGGATCTAGGCCTACCTCTGTGTAATCGATCATCTCAGTCACTCTCATCACGTCCTGTTGTTGAAGGTAGGGAGGGAAGGAAGGAATCGTGGCAGGTGTGTTTTGGTCTTGGTGCTGAGCATGTGTTTATCTGTTATGGCTACAGCAGCAGGGATATGACAGTGATGTATGAGGGTCAACACAGTGCACAGCTTTGTCTCGTGCCGTATGATGTTCGGGACTACAGAGCAGTGGAGCAGGTAATCTGCTGCTCTCATGTCCTGTCTGTCAGCTAGTTGCCGTGGAGACGTCTGGGCCTGTGTGGCACAGGGCAGGGCAGATCAAGGGCGAGACAACAGCACTGCAGATAAACCAGCCCATCAGGTTTCACACGCTGTCAAATCCCCTGATCACAGAGATGTCATGTGGCACTCCACGGTGACGCACAGTCTGACGGGACCTTGAGCTGTTGTCTACGAGCAAAGTCGGAAAACAGTCGAAACTCTCCTTAGAAGTCTGACTGAAGAGAACTAACTGAAAGATGAGCTGAGAGGAAGGAAGAAGCTGCTTTCAAAACATCACATCATCTCCTCTTGCTCTGTTCAATCTCAGCAGTTTTAGAGAGCTGGTTTATATTGACTCCTCCAATAACAACATCATTCCCGTCTGCAGTAGTAATGTAACCTGATGTAATTACACTGGTGCGGCTGGCAGAGCCACTCAGCCTCAAGCCCTGATTTCTCTCTACTTATGGACAAAGGAAACCGGGGGACGGGCGGAGACCTGATGCTATGATTCTGATAAGGAAATTGGAATATATTAATTGAATTGAATCAACTGTATTGTTCCACAGAGGGGACATTGGATTTGACCCCAGCATAAAATGGGCATACATCAGCACACGTCCAACGGCTAATACAGTTGCAGCAGCCCTATTGGGAGTAGTCTGACCAGGGAGGGAGTGACTCCAGCATGGCTTGGTGTGGCTGTGTTATTCAGGCTGAAAGGCAGAGCTCCTCTACACTGAAGGAGACTATTGTTCTTTTGTTCCTGCTTGAGGAAACAGCAGAGCATGCTGGTTATTATTGGTAGCCAAGAGCAGCTGTGTGTGTGTTCAACCTATGTGTGTGTGCGCAGCTGGAATCGTGTGCTGCTCTCCTCAGCTCTCTGTGTGTTGAGTATATACTCTTAGGTGTGAGTATATACTCTTAGGTGTGTGTATGTGAAAGTGTGTATAGGGCTATGTTCAGTACATTTCATTCCTGTGTACGGTGCATGGACTGGCACATGATGTGGATGGCTTATATGTGGGGGTCTGTGTGTGCTGGTATCAGTGTGTGTGTGTGCACGAGTGCATGAGGGTTTTGTGTGCGTCACAGCGATGTCTCAGATTCCTGCCTTTGTGTCCAGATGCCATTCCACATGGGCACGCCGCTCATTCCACTCTCCCCAGCCCAGCCCCTCTCTCCACCCTCACTGAGGTTTGTCACAGCCCAGTAGACAGGACGACAGTTAGACTACCTAGCTAGCTACCCAAACCAGCAGTAGAACCGTTTAGATTAGGGAAATGAAGCAGGCAGCAGCAGTTCAGGCTGTAGAGAGGAGGCGTGCAGTGAAAGCATCAGGATCAGGTTACTATGAGCTGTTCTCCAGAGGCATCTCGTTACCGTCGACGTATTTAAGAGACCAGCTCAGATTCTAATCAGCTTTCCAGAACCTCTTTACTGCTGGACAGCTTTTATTTTTGTTTTAACAGACCCTCCTTTTGCTTTCAACACTGTTTTGACTTTTGACTACTGATTCCAAGCTTTCTTTATGGACAAGTGTGTTATTTGCATGCATTTGTTTGAAAGTAATTATTTAAACTGTACCATTCAAATGAACAAACGGCTTAATTTGAATTCATTATTGAATGTAAATGTTTAAGGGTAGAGTGGATCTGAAAACCAGTAACACATATCTGCTAATTAAAATGTTATGACCCAACTGTGGCTTTTACAACTATCTTAACCAATGACCATGAGAATAGATTTTTCCTTTCACTTTAGATTGGTTAATCATATACTTCCCACAAGTCTGGAAAGTCCCCATCTTTCTGTTGTTTACTTATTGGTAGGGTTGTGAAAAGCCCTCCACGGTTTGGGGGACATCACGTTGAGGCCTGCCCCTGGCCCTAGTCTGGCTGATCAACGATCTATGCTGCTATGCTGGTGTTAGAGGGAGTTCAATGGAGTTAAATGTTGCTCCGTCCGGACAATAATGGTGTGACGGAGCAGAGTGTTGACAGCAAAGTGCTTAGAAATGGTGAGCGGGATATCCTCGGTAGACAGACAGACCTGTCTGTTCTAGCCTGACGGACCATTAGGTTCTGAGGCTGCAGTCTACAGGTGATCTCTGTCTAGGCTACTGTTCTGGAAGAAAAATATCTGTTTCCTATGTTTCCTCGTACTGATTTTCCTAGAAATTACAGTTCCAGATTGGTCAAAGAGTGTAACTCTTCATGATAGGTTATTATGATGACGTAAACCTTGCCCTGGAGTCTCTCAAAGCTCAACACTAATACACTATCTCTCTACTGCCATTCCAATCCTGTTGCACAGACAAAAGCAGCAACTGTCTGCCTGTGTGGGTGTTTAGCTGGAGATGTAGCAAAGGGACAAAGTACACAGTGTATTTGCAGCAATTGCACATGTGGTCACACACAGTCCTTTCTGTGTAATGCTCAGGGGAGAGTTGTGCCTGAAGGCAGATGCCAGATCTGTCCAGATTGGATTTTGAACCCTAAGAAATGTCTGATCACCCCAGGTCCACAGGCCAAAGCAGGCCCTATGGCAGTAAGAATCAGTCACACACACAACTGCTCTGATTTTGTGTCTTAAGCAAGTCTGACCTTAATAAACTATTTCACTGTAACACAGACAAACTCATTACTTTGTCTCCTCTAGATGAGTCGACATTTGAATCAACCTTTTTCCCTCTTTTAAAATGTCTATTTAAAGGGACATTTAAAAAATATATATATTCTACTTCATAGTCATCATCTCCAGCACCACCCCAGCATCAACATACTGTATTTGGAAACTGTGCTTTTCTATGTTTTGTAGTAAAAAGTTTCCAATGATGTCATCAACCAATTAGTAGGCAATGCCTACTCATAATTGATTAAAATCACACGATGCACACTGTTATATGCCCTGTTGGTAATCCTGACCATGTCTCTCTGTTTCTCTGCAGGTGACCCAACCAGGCTTCCTGGGCCACAGAGACGTGATTCTGGGACGGGCACAGTCCCTCCCCTCAGCCTGCCTGCCCTGCGTCCCCCCCTGTCTCCCAGACGTCTCCTCTTGAGAGAATGACCATCGGCCCAGACCAGCTCTACCGCCACCATACCACTGTGTGAATGACTCTTTGCCGAAAAGCCACCGTGCTCTGCCACCCCGTTGTTGCCATGAAGAGCCAGTATTCCCAGTACTACAACCGGACCCTGATCCATGCCTACTATGTGTTTGCCAAGGACATGACCTGGGAGGAGCTGGAGGAGCGCACCAACGGGAAGGCGCAGCTCAGCTCCCTCAACATCGTCTTCGTTATCATCTGCAGCATCATCATTCTGGAGAACTTGCTGCTGCTCATTGCTGTGTTCCGCAACAAGAAGTTCCACACCGCCATGTTCTTCTTCATCGGGAACCTAGCCTTCTCCGACCTGCTGGCCGGCTCTGCCTACATCGCCAACATCTTCCTATCAGGGCCAAGGACCTTTGAGTTGGTGCCAGTGCAGTGGTTCATCAGGGAGGGCACAGCCTTTATAGCGCTGGCCGCCTCCGTCTTCAGCCTGCTGGCCATCGCCATCGAGCGCTACATCGCCATCACCAAGGTCAGGGTTTACGGCTCTAACAGGACGTGTCGTATGTTCCTGCTGATCGGGACGTGCTGGGTCACCTCCATCCTCCTGGGAGGCCTGCCCATCATCGGCTGGAACTGTATCAACAACCTGCCTGAGTGCTCGGCCTTGCTGCCCCTCTATTCCAAGAAGTACATCCTGTTCGTGGTCACCATCTTCAGCATCATCCTGCTCTCTATCGGCATCCTTTACGTGCGCATCTATCTGATCGTGCGCTCCAGCCACCAGGAGGCCACCAACTCTCCGGCTTACGCCCTGCTGAAGACGGTCACCATCGTGCTGGGCGTCTTCATCGTGTGCTGGCTGCCCGCCTTCACCGTCCTCCTCCTGGACACCTCCTGCCGCAGGCTGGACTGCCCCGTCCTCTCCAAGGCAGACATCTTCTTCGGCATCGCCACGCTCAACTCGGCACTCAACCCGTTGATCTACACGCTACGCAGTAAGGACATGAGAAAAGAGTTCCTGCGTGTGCTGTGCTGCTGGGGTCTGCTGACCAGCGGGCGCCCCACCGACCGATGCCTGGTGCCCCTCAAGAGCTCCAGCTCTATGGAGCACTGTACCAACAAACACGAACACCAGACCACGCCCATCATGCAGGCAGAGTGCACCACCTGTGTCTGACTCGATGCTATAATCACACAGTGTGTGTTTCTGAATGTGTGTGCGTGCGTGCATGTCTGTTAGACTGGGTGTGTGAGAGGGATAGTGTGTGTGATGGGGCTGTGTGCAGGTGAAGAGACTTAAAGAGGAAAGCACACCTGTGAACCCCCCCCATCCCCAGTCCAGACCTGCCACACAGAAGACCGTCTGTCTGTTTGTCTGGAGAGATGTCACAACATCGTTGACTCTCATTACAATCATACCTGTGTGAATTCACAATCAGCATTCAACCGATTCACCACAAGAGCGTGATAACACAATCATCCTCGAGTGAATTCACTATTATTCAATGAATTCACAATCATAGCTGAGACTTTTTTTCCCTTTTTTTTAACAATGTTTTAAACATTTTCTTAGGGACTTTCACAGAGTGGAGTCACAATCTTTGTTGAGGGAGTCTTGATTATAACGATACATGAATTCATGTTCTGCATGTCCGCTTGTTTGACATGTATGCAGACTCTTATGGAAAGCCAAATCCACAGACACCATATACATAATACATAATCGTGATGCTGAGTTGTTGGAGTGTTTTACTGCGCCCTGATAATGGAAAGCTTTCACATATTGCACTTTGTAGACATGTAAGCGTTGTGTGATTTGTTTATGGCTGTCACCCTCTTGAAAGGTTAAACCACAGATGTTTCCCTGAGTGAATTATATATGTATCGATACATACAGTACTCATAGGCCATTGCTCATATAGAGAGACGTGAGGCACCCAGGCAGTGACTAGTCCTCACTCAGTACTAAACTCCATGCAGGCCAAAACCCTTACAAGTACCCATCTAAACCAGGGCTATATATCCTCATATATTAACATGCATAGATCCCTTTGATTAACTGCAAAAACAAAAGTACTCTGCTTACGTATATTGCATGACATTCTAACTCCTTTGTAAGAACTAATGTGTATTGGTGTACTCCAGTAAGTTCAGCTTGTTCATTAACATTCTCTCTCTCTCTCTCTCTCTCTCTCTCTCTCTCTCTCTCTCTCTCTCTCTCTCTCTCTCTCTCTCTCTCTCTCTCTCTCTCTCTCTCTCTCACTCTCACTCTCACTCTCACTCACTCTCTCAAATCTGTCCCTCTCGCTTCTACTGTTGTCTTTTGTGACCAACGTTTTCTAAGAGGAAGGCCCAATCAGAAAACGCATTTCCTCAATGACAGCTACCCAGCAGCCCATAACCAACAGGACTGTTGTCTTGACGATGTTGTAGCAACGCAGTGGCAGAGTGTGCTTTCTGTTATTATTGGGCCTTGCTCCAGGGGAATGGGCCTGAATGTAAGTATGAAGTGTTTGGAGCGAGACCGCTCTATTTTTGACAGTATTATTGATCATTGACTTGTCATTGATGTGCAGAGGGTGGGATTAAACAGGGTAGGTCAATCTCACTGTGAAGTCTTAAAAACAGACCACAACAAATAACAGGAATATCACCACCAAGCCAGTCCAGGTAGAATGGTTGAAAAATAGTACAGTGTCCTGTTCAACACAGGAAGACATGGGATTAGTCCAGAGTAAACACGTCTCATCTTTCCCAATAATCCCTCTCCCCCTCCATAAACGAGAGAAGATCCAGTTTAAAGGGGAGCACGGGTCTCCATTCCCTTCACACGAGAGGTCGCCCTCTTTATACTCTTAGACACCTAAGTAAACTCTACTTCCTCTAACGGCAGGAAGTCCTGTGTTTCATAAAGCGGTTCCTGTTCAGGAAGAACCTCATCTGCCTTTGTACAGACACACACTCACGCTCACTTGGCCACGCTTCTGGTCCTCATCATATTTCCATGCAGGTTTTTACAGTCTGCTAGTTAAGACAGCGAGCCTGGAATCCAAACTGATATGCTCTGTTACACAATTGTTTCACTTCACAATAAACTGAGCATATAAATGTAGATTCCAGGCCAGACCAGTAGGAATAGTGAAAGCACTTTGGCAGATTCCATATTGCCTGACTGCCTGCTCTCTCCCGGGTTTCTTAAAAGACAGCGCAAACATACCTATCACTTCATTCATGTGTTGCCTAGCCCTGTATGATTTGTATAAATATATGAATGACTATGTATGTAAGTATGTACAGTATGTATGTATGTAAGAACTGTGTTCATGTATGGAATGTCTTGTGTGTCCAGTAGCACGATGCCTGTGTCAAAACGGTACATCTTAAACACTAATAGTGGTACTTTTTTTTTATTTTTATGCATTCCTTTTTATAAAATAAATGAAATATCTAAAGAATCCAATGCGTTTTGTGTGTGTTTTTAAACGAGTGAATGTGTGCACACCCAAGTTCATATTTGTGCATGTATTGTATGTGGAAAAACATGTCCTGATACGTTTCACTTTCCAGACCTATTGCCATCTTTCAAAATCCCACATGGCTGCATGAGGTGTAATCAAAAACTGATATTTAATCCAAACATGCTCTAACAAAGTCAAAAAAATACTTGTTTCAACACGAAAAAGCTCTATTCAAATGTTGCCATTAAACTTTCTCCATTTAACCTTGGCCTTCACATCTAACAGCATGGTTTTAACTGCTTCCAGACTAACATGAGAAAGAGTTCTGTTGTGTGAAATGTTAGGGGTGACCATGTGGGGCGGGAGAGATCAGGGAGGGAGAGGGAAAAAAATGGGGTTTGGCAGGCAGTTTTGAGAAATTGTTATTTAAATCAAATCAACGTTTATTTGTCACGTGCGCCGAATACAACAGGTGTAGACCTTACAGTGAAATGCTTACTTACAGGCTCTAACCAATAGTGCGGAAAATAAAAGGTGTGTGTGTGTAGGTAAGTAAAGAAATAAAACAGTAAAAAGACATTTCAAAAAAGAGTAGCAAGGCTATATACAGACACCTGTTAGTCAGGCTTATTGAGGTAGTATGTACATGTAGGTATCGTTAAAGTGACTATGCATATATGATGAACAGAGAGTAGCAGAAGCGTAAAAAGAGCGGTTGGTGGGTGGTGGGACACAATGCAGATAGCCCGGTTAGCCAATGTGCGGGAGCACTGGTTGGTCGGCCCAATTGAGGTAGTATGTACATGTAGGTATCGTTAAAGTGACTATGCATATAAGATAAACAGAGAGTAGCAGCAGCTTAAAAGAGGGGTTGGCGGGGCACACAATGCTAATAGTCCGGGTAACCTGTTCAGGAGTCTTATGGCTTGGGGGTAAAAACTGTTGAGAAGCCTTTTTGTCCTAGACTTGGCACTCCGGTACCGCTTGTCATGCGGTAGTAGAGAGAACAGTCTATGACTGGGGTGGCTGGGGTCTCTGTGACAATTTTTAGGGCCTTCCTCTGACACCGCCTGGTGTAGAGGTCCTGGATGGCAGGCAGCTTTGCCCCAGTGATGTACTGGGCCGTACGCACTACCCTCTGAAGTGCCTTGCGGTCGGAGGCCGAGCAATTGCCGTACCAGGCAGTGATGCAACCAGTCAGGATGCTCTTAATGGTGCAGCTGTAGAACATTTTGAGGATCTCAGGACCCATGCCAAATCCTTTTAGTTTCCTGAGGGGGAATAGGCTTTGTCGTGCCCTCTTCAACACTGTCTTGGTGTGTTTGGACCATTCTAGTTTGTTGTTGATGTGGACACCAAGGAATTTGAAGCTCTCAACCTGTTCCACTACAGCCCCGTCGATGAGAATGGGGATTTGCTCGGTACTCCTTTTCCTGTAGTCCACAATCATCTCCTTAGTCTTCGTTACGTTGAGGGATAGGTTGTTATTCTGGCACCACCCGGCCAGGTCTCTGACCTCCCTATAGGCTATCTCGTCGTTGTTGGTGATCAGGCCTACCACTGTTGTGTCGTCAGCAAACTTAATGATGGTGTTGGAGTCGTGCCTGGCCATGCAGTCGTGGGTGAACAGGGAGTACAGGAGGGGACTGAGCACGCACCCCTGGGGAGCTCCAGTGTTGAGGGTCAGCGTGGCAGATGTGTTGCTACCCTCACCACCTGGGGGCGGCCTGTCAGGAAGTCCAGGATCCAGTTGCAGAGGGAGGTGTTTAGTCCCAGGTTCCTTAGCTTGGTGATGAGCTTTGAGGTACTTTGGTGTTGAACGCTGAGCTGTAGTCAATGAACAGCATTCTCACATAGGTGTTCCTTTTGTCCAGGTGGGAAAGGGCAGTGTGGAGTGCAATAGAGATTGCATCATCTGTGGATTTGTTT
The DNA here is from genome assembly GCF_045679555.1 of Salvelinus alpinus. Lineage (NCBI taxonomy): Eukaryota > Metazoa > Chordata > Actinopteri > Salmoniformes > Salmonidae > Salvelinus > Salvelinus alpinus. The sequence goes on from NC_092121.1 coordinate 11,601,151, forward strand.
AGGCGGTATGCAAATTGGAGTGGGTCTAGGGTTTCTGGGATAATGGTGTTGATGTGAGCCATTACCAGCCTTTCAAAGCACTTCATGACTACGGACGTGAGTGCTAAGGGTCTGTAGTCATTTAGGCAGGTTGCCTTTGTTCTTGGGCACAGGGACTATGGTGGTCTGCTTGAAGCATGTTGGGATTACAGACTCAATCAGGGACATGTTGAAAATGTCAGTGAAGACACCTGCCAGTTGGTCAGCACATGCCCGGAGCACACGTCCTGGTAATCCGTCTGGCCCCGCAGCCTTGTGTATGTTGACCTGTTTAAAGGTCTTACTCATGTCGGCTACGGAGAGCGTAATCACACAGTTGTCCGGAACAGCTGATGCTCTCATGCATGCCTCAGTGTTGCTTGCCTCGAAGCGAGCATAGAAGTGATTTAGCTCGTCTGATAGGCTCGTGTCACTGGGCAGCTCGCGGCTGTGCTTCCCATTGTAGTCTGTAATAGTTTGCAAGCCCTGCCACATCCGACGAGCGTTGGAGCCGGTGTAAGCTTACAAGAAAGCTTACAAAGCTTTCGTGTAAGCTTACAAGAAAGCTTACAAAGCTTTCTTGTAAGTCCGGGTTAAAGTCCCGCACCTTGAAAGCGGCAGCTCTACCCTTTAGCTCAGTGCGAATGTTTCCTGTAATCCATGGCTTCTGGTTGGGGTATGTACGTACAGTCACTGTGGGGACGACGTCCTCAATGCACTTATTGATAAAGCCAGTGACTGATGTGGTGTATTCCTCAATGTCGTCGGAAGAATCCCAGAACATGTTAAAGTCTGTGATAGCAAAGCAGTCCTGTAGTTTGGCATCTGCTTCATCTGACCATTTTTTTATAGACCGAGTCACTGGTGCTTCCTGCTTTAATTTTTGCTTGTAAGCAGGAATCAGGAGGATAGAGTTGTGGTCGGATTTACCAAATGGAGGGCGAGGGAGAGCTTTGTACGCGTCTCTGTGTGTTGAGTACAGGTGATCTAGAATTTTTTTCCCTCTGGTTGCACATTTAACATGTTGATAGAGATTTGGTAGAACTGATTTAAGTTTCCCTGCATTAAAGTCTCCGGCCACTAGGAGCGCCGCCTCTGGGTGAGTGGTTTCCTGTTTGCTTATTTCCTTATACAGCTGACTGAGTGCGGTCTTAGTGCCAGCATCTATGGTGGTAAATAAACAGCCACGAAAAGTATAGCTGAGAACTCACTAGGCAAGTAGTGTGGCCTGCAATTTATCACAATATACTCTACTTCAAGCGAGCAAAATCTAGAGACTTCCTTAGATTTCGTGCACCAGCTGTTGTTTACAAATATGCACAGTCTTACCGGAGTGTGCTGTTCTATCCTGCCGGTGCAGAGTGTATCCCGCTAGCTGAATATCCATGTCGTCATTCAGCCACGATTCCGTGAAGCATAGGGTATTACAGGTTTTGATGTCCCGTTGGTAGGATATTCGTGATGGTACCTCGTCTAGTTTATTGTCCAATGATTGCACGTTGGCGAGTAATATTGACGGTAACGGCAGCTTTCCTAGTTGCCTTCTGCGGGTCCGGATGAGGCATCCGGCTCTTCGTCCTCTGCGTTGCTTTCTTTTGCGAATAATTGGAATGTCTGCCCTGTGGGGTGTTAGGAGAATATCGTGTGAGTCCTGCTTGTTATTGTTGAAGAAATCTTTGTCTAATCCGGGGTGAGTGATCGCTGTCCTGATATCCAGAAGCTCTTTTCTTCCGTAAGATGCGGTTGCAGAAACATTATGTACAAAATAATTTCCAAATATTGCGAAAAAACCCCACATAATAGCACAATTTGTTAGGAGAACGTAAAACGGCGGCCATCTCCTCCGGCGCCATTTTGTCGCCGGAGAGAGTGGCTGTTTCTCTGGGAGCTCCATGAAGACGGGAGACAGCCTTTTGAGGGAGAGGTTCCTGGCTGGCCTTGGGCCACAGCCTTGGAGAGGCTGACGGAGTGTGGCCTTGAAAGAGAGCCTGGCCTGGTTGCTGTCAGAAGTCCTGGATTCCTGGGTGGGAACATTGGCTAAATCAGCCCCAGTGCGTGTGGTCATGGCTAGAAGGGATCCAGCTTTTGTCAAATGAAAGTCCGATTTGACTTTTCGTAGCAGGTTAGTATAATTAATGTAGCAGGTTATGAGACTTAGGTCAAGGTTAGGAAAAGGGTTTTGTAAAATGCGAAAATTTACTTTTGAAGTTAATTTGACAAAAGCTGGATCCCTTTTAGCCATGACCTTGCGCTGCTGGGAACGTGGCCAAGAATTTCCAGCGCTCAGCAGCAAGATATTACAGTCCAGAAACCTGTAGGTGAAGAACACAAAAGGCATAAAGGGTTACGCTGTGCGCAGAAAGCTCAACTGAAACAGCTGCATATGCTTAGAAAGACATGAACACACTCATGCCAGCCACACAGGCACACCCACAAACAGGCATCCACATTGGGAAAAACAAGACTGCACACTTGCGAGTTTAAAACATACAGTCACTTGGAGTCAGCTGCACATTCCTGTATAGATATATCACAGCAAAAAAACACACACACAAAGCAGCCTCAAGAAATTCACTGCACATCAACCGTAATGAACTAGTGCCACCTTCTGGTGAAATACTAATTTTACTTGTACATTTCACTTTCATTCACAGCACTAATTTCTATCATATGTTGAGTATGTGTATGAATATAATTATTAATTTTTTATTCATGGATGCTTTGTATTTCTACACATTCATTATTAACTGTAGTTTTCGGTTGCATAATGCAGATAATATAGATCTATGTCTATCTATTCGTTCCATTTGTCCTACCCAAAATAAATATGAAGAGATGCTGGCTTATGTTATGTGCTCAATGGTTCTGTGACGATTTTAATTACATTTTACTGCACCCACTTGCAATTATTTAGGTTTGTTTTTCGACAATAGACAATGTTGCTATTGTGTACTGGTCGTTCCACGAAATGAGTCCCTTTTGAGTCCCTTTGATATTTTAAGTAGAAATTGTGCACCAATATTACATTTTAAAAGCCTGTAATATTAAACGAAGTACCCCTTAATATAGAAAACGTTTTTTATATCAATAAAGACACTATGTACCAGAAGTGTGGACTCGAGGACTCAAATATGATGACTTGCAACTCGACTTTGACACCAATGACTCGTGACTTGACTTGGATTTGAGCCTTATGACTCGACTTGACTTCATACCCTCCCCAAACCCAAATATAAAAAATGATGCTATTACAAAAAGTGTGCAGCGCATCAACTCTTCATTTAACGGATTACAGTTTGAATCGGACAGCAGCCAATCAAATTGTGTGTGGCAGTGCAGAGGAACGTCGGCGGGTGAATTCAGATGGAGGCCTTGGAATGATTTTTTTACATTTACATTTTAAGTCATTTAGCAGACGCTCTTATCCAGAGCGACTTACAAATTGGAAAGTTCATACATATTCATCCTGGTCCCCCCGTGGGAATTGAACCCACAACCCTGGCGTTGCAAGCGCCATGCTCTACCAACTGAGCCACACGGGACCAGACGTCATTGATACAACAGTTGAAGTAAGCTCATGAGGCATGTGTTGTGTTCTTCAAGAATCAATGGCTATAAATAAATAATTTAAAAATCAAAATATGGGATGTAGTAATTGCAGATTTCCCCTTTAACACCACACATCCTTCCAGTTCTCTGCTGCCAGTGACTGGAACGAATTTCAAAAATCGCTGAAGCTGGAGACTTATATTTCCCTCACCAACTTTAAACATCAGCTATCTGAGCAGCTAACCGATCGCTGCAGCTGTACATAGTCCTCTGTAAATAGCCCGCCCAATCTACCTACCTCATCCCCAAACTGTTTTTATTTACTTTTCTGCTCTTTTGCACACCAGTATCTCTACTTGCACATGATCATCTGCTCATTTATCACTCCAGTGTTAATCTGCTAAATTGTAATTCTTCGCTACTATGGCCTATTTATTGCCTACCTCCTCATGCCTTTTGCACACACTATATATAGACTTTCTTTTTTTCTACTGTCATTGACTTGCTTATTGTGTTATTGGCTTGTTTATTGTATGTTATTCCATGTGTAACTCTGTGTTGTTGTCTGTGTCACACTGCTTTGCTTTATCTTGGCCAGGTCGCAGTTGTAAATGAGAACTTGTTCTCAACTGGCCTACCTGGTTAAACTATCATTATGACATCATGGTCACCTGGTTAAACTATCATTATGACATCATGACATCATGGTCACCTGGTTAAACTATCATTATGACATCATGGTCACCTGGTTAAACTATCATTATGTCATCATGGTCACCTGGTTAAACTATCATTATGACATCATGGTCACCTGGTTAAATAAAAGTTATATAAAAAAACATCAGTTCAACAACTGCAGAGTTTGTTCCTCTGTTTTTAAGACAGTACTTACTAGTGTTAATCAGGGAACGGTCTCTCAAAACCATCTTATGGCTAAGTTCATCCTTAGAACCATTGGATGCCTTAAGATGCATTTGGGAAACCGGGCCCTGATATCCAGGTTCCTCTTCCTCCTCCTTTTTCGATGTGACAGTCATCTCCCTCTCCTCCTCTTTCACCCCAAAAGCTGCATCCTCCTCTTTCTCTTTCTCCTCTTCTTTTACTGTAAAATCCTCCTCCTCTTTCACTCTGAACGCGTCTTCCTCTTCTTTCACCCAAAAGTATTATTTTCGGATATAAAGACGACGCTGTATAAACAAAAAACAGATTGCAACTTGCAAAACGTGTGGGAAGAAAATTACAGACAGAGGCGAGACAATTTCCAACTTTGTTCGACATTTGAAGCTGCACCAAATAACGGTAAATCGTGGCTAATATAGCCGACAGCTATCCATCACACGAGGTTGTGTGCTTATGAGTGTGTGTGTAACTTTTTTTTGCTGGCTTGTGATGTCTGGAGCCTGTATTGTTGCTTGCCTAGATTAGACTTGCTTATTGACTCGCCACCACGCTGTTTGGAGCTGGAAAAGATCAAATGAGCACATTTGTGGCAGAGTGCCCCCTAGAATGGTTGTATACTCTTCCTAACCTGCTGATTACGGCGAGTGCTTTAACCTCTGATTGTGTTTATGCTTCACACAAATCCCACCATCCCCCTCTCTGCTGTCCTCCGCAGTTTTGAGCTTTCTCCATTGATAATGAATGAAATACGCGGCTTATTTCATCTGAGGCATCGCATTCAGATACACTATTCCAGATAGAAATGCCTATTCTAAAATATATTAAATAGTTTCCCCCCTCATCAATCTACACAAAATACCCCATTATGACAAAGCAAAAACAGGTTAAGAATTTTTGCAACAAAAAAATAATAATACAAAACTGAAATGACATTTACATAAGTATTCAGACCCTTTACAGTAATTTGAAGCACCTTTGGCAGCGATTACAGTCTTCAGTCTTTTTGGCACACCTGTATTTGGGAAGTTAATCCCATTCTTCTCTGCAGATCCTCTCAAGCTCTGTCAGGTTGGATGGGGAGCTTCGCTCCAGGTCTCTTCAGAGATGTTCGATCGGGTTCAAGTCCGGGCTCTGGCTGGGTCACTCAAGGACATTCAGAGACTTGTCCCGTAGCCACTCTGCGTTGTCTTGGCTGTGTGCTTCGGGTCGTTGTCCTGTTGGAAGGTTATCCTTCACCCCAGTCTGAAGTCCTGAGCGCTCTCGAGCAGGTTTTCATCAAGGATCTCTCTGTACTTTGCGCTGTTCATCTTTCCCTCGATCCTGACTAGTCTCCCAGTCCCTACTGCTGAACAACATCCCTACAGCATAATGCTGCCACCACCATGCTTCACCGTGAGGAGGGTGCCAGGTTTCCTCCAAACGTGACGCTTGGCATTCAGGCCCAATAGTTAAATCTTGGTTTCATCAGACCAGAGGATCTAGTTTCTCATGGTCTGAGAGTCTTTAGGTACATTTTGGCAAACTCCAAGCAGGATTTCATGAGCCTTTTGCTGAGGAGTGGCTCCATCTGGCCACAAAGGCCTGATTGGTGGAGTGCTGCAGAGATGGTTGTCCTTCTGGAATTTTCTCCCATCTCCACAGAGGAACTCTAGAGCTCTGTCAGAGTGACCATCGGGTTCTTGGTCACCTCCCTGACCAAGGCCCTTCCCCCGATTGCTCAGTTTGTCCGGGCACCCAGCTCTAGGAAGAGTCTTGGTGGTTCCAAACTTCTTCCATTTAAGAACAATGAAGGCCACTGTGTTCTTGGGGACCTTCAGTGCTGCATAAATGTTTTGGTACCCTTCCCCAGATCTGTGCCTCGACACAATCCTGTCTCGGAGCTCTACGGACAATTCCTTCGACTTCATGGCTTGGTTTTTGCTCTGACATGCACTGTCAACTGTGGGACCTTATATAGAGAGGTGTGTGCCTTTCCAAATCATGTCCAATCAATTGAATTTACCACAGGTGGACTCCAATCAAGTTGTAGAAACATCTCAATGATGATCAATGGAACAGCATGCACCTGAACTCAATTTCGAGTCTCATAGCAAATGGTCTGAATACTTATGTAAATCATGTTTTTTTTACATTTTATTTTTATAAATTTGCAAAAATGTCAACCTGTTTTCGCTTTGTCATTGTGGGGCAGTGTGTGTAGATTGATTATATATATATATATATTTTTTTAAATACATTTTAGAATATGGCTGTAACGTAACAAAATGTGTAAAAGGTCAAAGGGTCTGAATACTTTCCGAATGCACTGTATTCAACTTCTCAGATGCATTCAGATTCAGTTTTCTAAATTCAGATTCAAAACCAAATCCTGGGCCCTCATTTGAGCGTGCAGATTTTTTTGCTGAGAGCGACACTTGGCTTATTAGTCGATTTAGTTTTCCAAGGCATATTTTATTGTATCTCTGCAACCAACTCCAGTATTAGAAAGGGAGACGAAACGCACCAATGCCATCCCAGTGCATACCCAAGTCTTCTCCACAGAGGTCGACCGATTATGATTTTTCAATGCCGATACCGATTATTGGAGGACCAAAAAAAGCAGATACCGATTAATTGGCCGATTAAAAAAAAAAATGTATTTGTAATAATGACAATTACAACAATACTGAATGAACACGTATTTTAACTTAATATAATACATCAATAAAATCAATTTAGCCTCAAATAAATAATGAAACATGTTCAATTTGGTTTAAATAATGCAAAAACAAAGTGTTGGAGAAGAAAGTAAAAGTACAATATGTGCCATGTAAGAAAGCTAATGTTTAAGTTCCTTGCTCAGAACATGAGAACATATGAAAGCTGGTGGTTCCTTTTAACATGAGTCTTCAATATTCCCAGGTAAGAAGTTTTAGGTTGTAGTTATTATAGGAATTATAGGACTATTTCTCTCTATACCATTTTGTATTTCATATACCTTTGATTATTGGATGTTCTTATAGGCACTTTAGTATTGCCAGTGTAACAGTATAGCTTCCATCCCTCTCCTCGCTCCTACCTGGGCTCGAACCAGGAACACATCGACAACAGCCACCCTCGAAGCATCGTTACCCATCGCTCCACAAAAGCCGCGGCCCATGCAGAGCAAGGGGAACAACTACTCCAAGTCTCAGAGCGAGTGACGTTTGAAATGCTATTAGCGCGCCCCCCGCTAACTAGCTAGACATTTCACATCGGTTACACCAGCCTAATCTCGGGAGTTGATAGGCTTGAAGTCATAAACAGCGCAATGCTTGAAGCACAACGAAGAGCTGCTGGCAAAACGCACGAAAGTGCTGTTTGAATGAATGCTTACGAGCCTGCTGCTGCCTACCACCGCTCAGACTGGTCTATCAAATCATAGACTTAGTTATAACATAATAACACAGAAATACGAGCCTTAGGTTATTAATATGGTCGAATCCGGACACTATCATCTCGAAAACAAGACGTTTATTCTTTCAGTGAAATACGGAACCGTTCCGTATTTTATCTAATGGGTGGCATCCATAAGTCTAAATATTCCTGTTACATTGCACAACCTTCAATGTTATGTCATAATTACGTAAAATTCTGGCAAATTAGGCGGCCCAAACTGTTGCATATACACTGACTCTGCGTGCAATGAACGCAAGAGAAGTGACACAATTTCACCTGGTTAATATTGCCTGCTAACCTGGATTTCTTTTAGCTAAATATGCAGGTTTAAAAATATATACTTCTGTGTATTGATTTTAAGAAAGGCCTTGATGTTTATGGTTAGGTACAGTCGTGCAACGATTGTGCTTTTTTTGCAAATGCGCTTTTGTTAAATCATCCCTCATTTGGCGAAGTTGGCTGTCTTTGTTAGGAAGAAATAGTCTTCACTGTTCGCAACGAGTCATGTTAGCAGGCAGTATTAACTAAATATGCAGGTTTAAAAATATATACTTGTGTATTGATTTTAAGAAAGGCATTGATGTTTATGGTTAGGTACACATTGGAGCAACGACAGTCCTTTTTTGCGAATGCGCACCGCATCGATTATATGCAACGCAGGACACGCTAGATAAACTAGTAATATCATCAACCATGTGTAGTTAACTAGTGATTATGATTGATTGATTGGTTGTTTTTTATAAGATAAGTTTAATGCTAGCTAGCAACTTACCTTGGCTTCTTACTGCATTCGCGTAACAGGCAGGCTCCTCGTGGAGTGCAATGTAAGGCAGGTGGTTCGAGCGTTGGACTCGTTAACCGTAAGGTTGCAAGATTGAATCCCCGAGCTGACAAGGTAAAAATCTGTTGTTCTGCCCCTGAACAAGGCAGTTAACCCACCGTTCCTAGGCCGTCATTGAAAATAAGAATGTGTTCTTAACTGACTTGCCTAGTTAAATAAAGGTGTAAAAAAATATATATACCGATTTCCGATTGTTATGAAAACTTGAAATCGGCCCTAATTAATCGGCCATTCCGATTAATCAGTCAACCTCTACTCTCCACCCTGGGATTTTTGGCCACTGGAACATTCCAACGGGAGATTGCGGATCGGTCTGGCATTTCACAACCAACCATGAGACGAATATTCTCTGCAGTCCTTCGTGGTATTATTTTATTGACCCCACAACACATTGTTTCCGTTGTTATGAAGTTGGCCTGTGGGTGAGGTTTATGACCCCCCCATAAATACCTTTCTCCCTTCCCTCTCTCTTGACTCGACTGAGGGACTCTTGAATAGCCTTTGTTAAACATAGAGAGTCTGGGAACATCAAACAAGTGGAGGGAAAGGAACCATATTTCGGTAATAGAACCAGTTGAAAAAATGCGTTGGTACTTAATGAAAATGATGTCAGTTCGGTTGTCATCTGAGACATTATGACTGATGACAGGACGACATAAACTGTATCTGGGAAAGTCTACACATTATAGTTATCAGATTTACATGGAATTGTTGTGCAATTTAAATGAAACTATTTGTGAAAAGATTAAATGTATATTTTAGCTTCCAAATGAGAGAATTTGGTTTTCATAAGATTAGAGCTCTGCTCAATCAGTGGCCCGCCCCTGTGAAGAGACATGGGTTATAAACTATGAAACACACCCTTCTCTCCCTCCACTATATAAGCCCTTGACAAAAATGTAACCTCCTGTTCCGGGTACATTAGGATGACGGTCCGATGTCAGAATGATTCAGATAATAACTACAGAACGAAGCCAACCTCAGCGTGAGCTTGGTTGCGAATGGTATGAACTTTGAACTTTTACTTGCTACAGAAGGGATACCTCCTAGCCGTTGAGTTAGCAGCGGCCGCTGTAAACGTGGGCTAGGAGAGGACAGACAGAGTATCCCGTCTACCACACAACAATGACACTACAACGTTTCCCGTTCACCACCAGAGACACTCTTCAAAGGACTCTGTTGGGCAACACAGCCTTCCATCTACCACCAACCTATTGAAGCGCAGCTCAGAGTAAATATTTATAGCATTTTCCTTTTCCAAATGGGCGGTAATTTAGAATGCATAAGATTCTGTATTTACGATAGATTAGCTGCCTACGGCCCGATTGAGACATCGCTTCTCCCTTTGTTCTTCAGTCTTCCCGCTCTTTCACTCAAACCCAACCCCTTTTTCTTTGTGTAACCAGCTGTCATATCTGTTCCGTCCGCTTGGGACGTTTTCCTTTATGACATAATTTGTAATCAAGGTAGGATTCATTCTGTGTATATGTAATTCTGTGTGATTAGTTAGGTATTTAGTAAATAAATAATTAAACTCAATTTTGTATTGCTGATTCAACTTGTTAGCCAGGGTTCGTGAAGATAACCAAGAATTTACAACTTTCAGATGAGACTGAAATAAGGTGACAATTAATATTGACTGCTATTGATGTAAAATATTACTAGGTCTTTAAGAGTTTATTCGGAAGATAACTGCTCTATAAATATTATTTCGTGGTGCCCCGACTTTCTAGTTAATTACATTTACATGATTAGCTCAATCAGGTAATATTAATTACAGAGAAAGGATTTTATAGAATAGCATGTCATATCACTTAATCCGGCATAGCCAAAGACACGACACCGTACACTGCTGTGCAACAGGCCAAAGTGAAAAAGGATTTCCATATGTCATTGGAGCAATTGACTGCACCCACATTGCAATAAAAGCACCATCATTGAACGAATTCAACTTCGTCAACAGAAAAGGTTTCCATTCTGTCAATGTGCAGGTCATCTGTGATTCACATTTGGCTTTGTTGAATGTAGTGGCCAAATGGCCAGGTGGGAAACATGATTCATTCATTGCGCAGAACAGTTCAGTCGGCCCTAACCTCCAGGAAAGAGCCGTTGAGGATGGATGGCTTATTGGTAAGTGACTTGTGTTTTATTTGCCATGTTAGACCTCTACTGGGAAACTGAATGTTGTGTTCATAACTGCAGGAGACCGGGGCTACCCATTAAAAACATGGCTGATGACTCCCCTCACAAACCCCTCAAACCAACAAGAGGCAAGGTACAACCAAGGCCACGCACTCACCAGAACAACAGTGGAGCGCACCATAGGCCTGCTGAAAGGGCATTGGCTGTGCTTGTCTGGGACAGGAGGCCCACTGCAATACCAGCTTAGCAAGGTTTGCCTATGAAATTACATATCTTCAAATGACATTACGTGGATGTAATACAATGTGCAAATTCCTTTTTAGGTTTGCTACATTGTCAAGGCTTGCAGTGTGCTTCACAACATTGCAATCAAAAGTGTCATTCAGTGGAATGACCCACTCAGACACGATGAGCTCATGCCTGACAGGGAGTGTTTCCCACCACCCATAATAGCCCTGACACTGAGGACAAGAGTCAATATCATACAACGGTTTTAGGTATCTGTTCTTCCAAATATTGTAATCAAATCGACAAGGAAAACACGTTTACATTGTGCCAGAATTTGTCTCACATGTTTGACACAATCAACAAGTTCTTTCAATGGTTGATTTCTCTCTCAGGCCGTTGCATACATCCTCCAGCTGCTGTTTGAGTCCAAGAATTGATGTGTTGATCTCTTGTTGTTTCAGGACTGCATCACAGGCTGACTACTTCGCTCGCGTCGCGTGCACGTGGCAAAATACATTTAGAAATCTATATTATTCAATTATTGCGCCAACGAGTGTCTGCGTTGCCAAGTGCTAAAATAGAAGTCAGTTCTATTTGTGACGCAGATCGCGCTGCAAATCCTGCCTCTCCCATCTCCTCATTGGTTTATAGAAGCAGGTACCCATGTGCCAACTCCCCATTGGTTATACCCACGTGGGGGACTGAAAGACAAACAAGGTCAGTGGCGGTAATGCACCTAATTTATGAAAGTTGCCAATCGCAATAAAGTCAAGAGAAGAAAAAGCCTAGAAGGAGGAGAGCTGACTAGAAACGACTCGGTTGACCGTTTTATGTGTGGATTCATTGTCGGAGTAGAGGACCTTGTGCATTTCAGGTAAAATAACAACTCAATGTTTATATCCCAGGACAAATTAGCTAGTAACAGCAAGCTAGCTAGCTAGCTAAATAGGACAAATTAGCTAGCAAGTGCAAGCTAGCTAGCTAAATTGCAATAAAGGTTTAATGCTTTTCGTAATGTAATTGGTTCAGATTTTGTTTTGATATTTTAACATGCGTGTCGTGATCGCGTTTGGTGTGGGGGGACAAAATAAATGTATGCATGATGGCGCACACGCGCAGCCGGTTTGGGTTCCGTGTGAGGTCTCTCCAATTATGCTGCCAATGCGCTGGTCCATAGCAGACAGTGAAGAGTCACTCTGCCCTCCTGTTGCACTTATATCCCTTTTTTGGCATATGTTTTTAAATCAACCCATTTCTTTTTAATTTCATTAACTGTTCTGCAGTCAGATGAGGCAGAATTTACCACAGCACTAACCTTCTCCCAAGCAATTTTTTGTTCTCCAAAAAGTATGACTTGTTTTGCTTCCACTTCAGTGATCAAAGGTTCTATTCCTGAGTCTGAAAAGTTTTTTTCTTTGATTTCTCCATGTTGGAGAACAGAAATTAGTGACATTTCTTGCAGCTTTAAAGGGAAGATTTGTGTTCATAAATGGTCATTTAGGGCAGTCTTTATGTAAATGAGACTTCACGTGCATAAGCACAGTGTTTTAGAACGTGTCTGATTTATCAAGGCAAAATACTTACAGGTGTGTGTAAATCAAGCGTACGAGCAATTGATAAATACCAACCTTTTTGTACTTGCCAACTTTATTTTTTTCCGTACAGTTAATTTAGAAGCTTTTCTACGCAACATCGATAAATGAGGGCCCCGGTACTTGATAACCAAGCAGGGTGCAGTCCTTTTGAACTTCCTGAATTTATCCATATAGAGTACCACAGTGTGAGTCATAATACCCATTAAAAACCTAGCGGTCAAAACGGGGAAATGGTTCTAATCGTTTTTTCCACTGTTCATTTTCCCCATAGGGGATTTTAGAAACACTTAAAATAATTTCTGTGTTTTGTGTAGGCTTACCCCGGTGTGATGTTTTGATAACTGTATGGATAACTGTATTTGATAACTGTAATCTCCATGGGACAAGGTGACTTATCAATATATTTGCCTGTATTTAATCCCCCAAAATGAAATACTAATGAACTACAAATGCCATGATGATCTGGATGAGACTGCCTAATCGAGGCAAAGCTAAGAATCTCTAGATTAACTACCATGTAGTAATGAATAAATTGGCTAAATGTCTTTAAATTGACAATTCTGTGAACTGTCTTGTGCAAGTTTTACATTTATATAATACCTGTTAGCAAAGGTGTCAGATAGAGATGACGTGCAGGAGCTTGCAGGGATTTGTAGTCTTGCATGATGTCTACTTTGATGCTAATTTTTCGAATCGGAGAGTAAATGGAGACGAATATATTGATAAAAGTCACCTTCTCCGAGAGAGATTTAAATGGTTATCAAAACGTCACCCCAGGGTAAGCCTACACAAAACACAGCCCTTATTTTGAAGTGTTTCTAAAATCCCCTATGAAAAAAATCAATGGTGGAAAAACGATTGGAACCGTTTCCCTGTTTGACTGCTAGGTTTTATGGGTATTATGACACTTCCAATGTGGGTCTCTATATGCTTTAGCTAAGTGTGCTAACACAGTCTTTAATCTGTCCTCCTTTACCTTTCCTGGCTGGCAAAGTAGCAGCGCTTGACTTGGGCAGGAGCTCACCCGAGCTGAGTACCAGCATTTCAAATGTTCTACTGCTTGAGCACCTGTTACTTTCAGAAAATATTAGCTCAAAAGTATTGTGGAGCTTCTGGACCTTAATATAAACAGTACCTGCACCCAAATTGAGTACCGGCACCTATTTCAGATCAAGTCAAGCACTGTAAAGCACCAGGATGTTGTTTCTGGTTTTCAATCTGAATTTATAGAACTGAATTTGAAATCTGAATGCATCTGAGAAGTTTAATATATTAATTTATATCAACTTGAAATTATAATTTGTAAACCAGGTACACAGACAGTGAATGCAATACCTACAACATTGAAACTGAATATATAAATATTTAATTTTAATATTCAAATCAAATTGATGTATATAGCCCTTCGTACATCAGCTGATATCTCAAAGTGCTGTACAGAAACCCAGCCTAAAACCCCAAACAGCAAGCAATGCAGGTGTAGAAGCACGGTGGCTAGGAAAAACTCCCTAGAAAGGCCAAAACCTAGGAAGAAACCTAGAGAGGAACCAGGCTATGAGGGATAAGAGCGTCTGCTAAATGACTTAAATGTAAATGTAAATGGCCAGTCCTCTTCTGGCTGTGCCGGGTGAAGATTATAACAGAACATGGCCAAGATGTTCAAATGTTCATAAATGACCAGCATGGTCAAATAATAATAATCGCAGTAGTTGTCGAGGGTGCAGCAAGTCAGCACCTCAGGAGTAAATGTCAGTTGGCTTTTCATAGCCGATCATTAAGAGTATCTCTACCGCTCCTGCGGTCTCTAGAGAGTTGAAAACAGCAGGTCTGGGACAGGTAGCACATCCGGTGAACAGGTCAGGGTTCCATAGCCGCAGGCAGAACAGTTGAAACTGGAGCAGCAGCACGGCCAGGTGGACAGCAAGGAGTCATCATGCCAGGTCGTCCTGAGGCATGGTCCTAGGGCTCAGGTCCTCCGAGAGAGAGAATTAGAGAGAGCATACTTAAATTCACACAGGACACCGGATAAGACAGGAGAAGTACTCCAGATATAACAAACTGACCCTAGCCCCGACACATAAACTACTGCAGCATAAATACTGGAGGCTGAGACAGGAGGGGTCAGGAGACACTGTGGCCCCATCCGATGATACCCCCGGACAGGGCCAAACAGGAAGGATATAACCCCACCCACTTTGCCAAAGCACAGCCCCCACACCACTAGAGGGATGTCTTCAACCACCAACTTACCATCCTGAGACAAGGATGCCACGGCACAACCCAAGGGGTGGCGCCAACCCAATTGAATTTTAAAACTGAATGCAATATTCATTCAACTCAGTTTGAAATCATTAAATAAGTTCAATTTCTGAATAAAATTTGTGCGTTACAAATACTTAAAAAAAAATCAATTCCAAGATACAAATAAAAAATTATGGAATTCAAATACCATTTCTGTTGCCACTGAAATGACCCATAAATAAACAAACCACACCCCCGCCATCCCCACGTGTGCGTTTGCCAAGTTGCGCCATGTCCACCAGATGCATAGGCGTTTTGAAAATATTGAACGCATGGTACACAGAACGGACCACCACCTAGTGCGGTATCCCTAACGTAGCGTTCGTACTACTTCAATGTCAAAGAGTTTGCGGCATCTCGTGGACATGAGGCGTTAGTTGTACAGCAGGTCACCATAACAAATACATTTATAAAGCCAGCTATGTCTCTCTGATAAGTAATTTAAAAAAAAATATCAACCATTATCACGAGCAATCCGATTGCATTTTTATCTTTCCTCGATTTCCCTCGAAAAATCATGTACATTGTGGTGAACGAAGTAGTAGGCAAATCAATGGGGGTGTCAACAATTTACAATATTCCATAGAGAGGTGAAAACATACTATGAAACAAACAGCCAATGCTAATGTATCATTTAATTAAACTATCAATGTAAAAGTTGTTCAAAACCTTAATCGATACATGTATTAATGAAAGTTGATCCCATATTCTCCATGCGTTTCACCTATACATCAACGTAATGGTAAAGCCCAAAATCCGCGCGAAAAGACGGCCCGCACCCCTGAGCTGCATATAGCTAGCCTACAACAGATGCCACACACATTGTTTTTCAGAGAGCTCTGATTTTAGCACATAGTTTTAACGATTCTTTGTTGTCTTTTCTTGTTTTTATCAAAACGAGTTTTATATTTTAGTGTATCACGCTCACACTTGAAATGCCAGCCAATACCTCCTTGTCTCTGCCAGTGGATGTCAGGAAAAGGTAACGTTACAAGCTAGCTAGCGCAAATGTAATGTTGCAGTGCTGTCATGTTCGGCTAGCTAGCTTGCAGCACACTGCATTCAGTTCACCCTTTGTCCTGTCAAATAAGCACACTGGCATGTGGTATTCTTATTCTCACCGCATCACACGATCCACCATTCCATGCACAATACTGCGAATTAATTTTGCCACGCTGAAACGGCTCGGCTAACTGGATAGCTCGCTAGCATCTTCCACGGTTTTCCTGTGCCATGTCTAGCTATTTTACTGTACCAAAGATGCGTTGTGCTTGGGAATGGATTTGGCGCCAAATAATACATTTTGTCTCATGTCAGCTGTTGCCTCTCCCTTCAATATTGAATACATGCATGTTTTTATTTCCTAGTTGGCTAACTAATGTTAACGTTCGCGTTATCGCTCTAATTGTTAGCTTGCTAGCTATCATCGACTATTTGTGAAATGTTAGCAACTCAAAACGGCTAGCTATCTACATTGTCTGTTTACAGCATGATAACATTACACTAGCTGGCTTCTTGTTCGATGCTTGGTACAGTAGCTAGGATAGGCATTCAAAATCAAGTCAGGTTCACAATCAATTGTCCAGCTAATTAGCTAGATAGCGTTAACATTTTAGCGTCAGCGACCTGTCAACAAGTTGTGCCATGCTGATATGTTGGATTTGACTATGTTTAGGTCATTGTAGCAAGTGGGTAACACTTTTTTGTTTGTTTACAGGCTGGAGGTGTTGGAAAAAGATGAAGATGGGATCTCAGATGAGGTGAATGACCTGATCTACCAAGTTTGACATTTGGTTTCGGATGCTAAAGACTTATTTAAGTTTTCTGTTATTTCATCGTTGACTAATGTCCAGAAAGCCGATTATGACCATCCCTTTGTGAAGTTGTATTAGTCGTATGTACAAGATACACATGGTATACATCGTCCAACGAAATGTTTACTTGCAGGTTCCTTCTCGACAATAAGATACAAGCGAAAGTAAATGGCTCAGACTAGAATAAACATTTTAGCATAAGTATAATACAAGAATGCACAGTATAATATTTACATCTGTTTTGGGGATTGGGGGGCAAGTGTTTACATTGTACATGATTTAGTGTGTGGCATAAAATCGTGTGGATGAGTGCATATGTGTGTGGAGAGCTGCTTGTGTTCAGCATTCTGATGACTTGTAGCTACAAACTGTCTCGGAGCCTGTTGGTATAAGACCTCATGCTTGATTGTCTTCCTCTCAGTAGGCGAGTGAACAGCTTGTGGCTAAGCACTTAAAATAACTTAGATGGGTAGCACCTTCCAAAGCATGTCTTAAACCAGTTTATTTAACTCATAGGACCGTGTCAAAGAAAAGGTCAAGTTGGTGCAGGACTTCCTGCATGCGGATGCCCAGGACCAGCTCAGCAGCCTGAAAGCCAAGATGAAGAGTTCAGAGATCTCAATGGTGAGTTGTGGCTGCATCCTGTCAATCTAACAAATGCACTCACTCTGGCCCATCACTCACTCCATAGAAATAATCTTTGGGTTTATCCAAAATTGCACCTTATTTCATATATAGTGCAGTGCTTTTGACCAGGGCCTACATGTTCCCCTCAGGATGGCTACCTCTCTAAGGTGAAGGCCCTATTGGGACGTGAGCTGTGTGTGGAGAATGGCTCACACGGTGATGTTGTGGAGCAGAACTGCAAGAATGGCAAAACAAATGGCTCTGCCGCAAATGGTGACTCTCACAAGGAAGAGGATGAAGAGGGAATCATGGACACCAAAGAGGCTGATGCCATGAAGTCTCCTTCTGCCCCCAAAGGAAAGGGAGGACGGAAGAACAAGTCAGACTCTGAGCCCAAGAGTGAGTAGGAGTGGTTGGGGACATCAATTTCTCCCTGGATTAATCTATACAGTATCCCTTTTCTGTGATGTCTCATGCTCTTAAAGATTTGTTATGTCCATCTAATTGTTTGACCAAGCAACTTGTAAAACCCCAAACACATCTTAGAGAACTGTACATTTTGGGAAATGACTAAGTGTTGAGGTACATGGATGCATGTGCAATCGATTCCAAATCCTTAAATAATAAAACATTGTTTCTTTACTTTTGTCCAGAATCTCCTGGTTCCAGGGTCACAAGAAACTCTGTCTCCGGGAAACAACCGACCATCTTATCAATGTTCTCCAAAGTGTGAGTAGGATCTCATCTGTTTCCCTTAACCTTTCACGGTCTTATGCATTCTGCTCATGAATAAACTTTCCTCTTGCTCCCTTGCAGTCAGAAGCGCAAGTCTGATGAGGTGAAAGGAGAGGTTATGAATGGAGAGGTTACAAATATAGAGGTGGAAGAGAAGGAGAAAGTAGACCGGGACACAGAGGAAGGGGAGGTGAGGTGATCTTATTGTGAGGCACCTGTCACTCAGACATGTGATTTACTCTTATTAATCAATGCACCTCCTAATCAGTCCTTTCTGTTGTAGACACAGGAAGAGAAGCGTTTTAAAGTGGAGCCAGACAATAAGTAATACCTTTTAACACCCCCTTTCAATTAGCCACACCCTTCTGCCAATTTGCATTGACTGTCTCCATCCTCTCTTCTCAGGCCAGTTGCAGAAGACGCCACTAGTGAGAAAATGAAGGCAGTGGCTGCAGCTAAGGTGAGGCCCATTCCTGTGCTCAAGCTGTTATATAATTTCGGAGCAGAGTTGCCATGTCAGTGTCACTAATGCTCATCTCCTTTTTCAGACTCCACCCCCTAAATGTCCAGACTGCAGGCAGTATCTGGATGACTCGGACCTCAAGTTATTTCAGGGAGATCCTGATAATGCGGTGAGAAACTCGAGGCTGTAATACTAAAGAAAATGTGATACGGTGCCATTTTAACATGTCATTAGGGCCAACTGGATATTTGTTGAATGATGACTTGCACTAAATAGGATTTTATAGAGTAAAACAATATGGATCTATTCTAGTTGTCATGGTTTCATTGATTGACTGGTAGAACAATATGACTTTTATTGATTGTTTGTATACTTACAGCTGGATGAGCCAGAAATGTTAACAGACGAGCGCCTCTCTCTGTTTGACTCAAACGAAGACGGCTTTGAGAACTACGAAGAACTACCCCAGCACAAGATTACCAACTTCTGGTGAGTGGTCCCTTCATGCTGACCCTTCAAAATTGTATACAGCATCAGCCTTTCAGTGCATGTTTTTTGCGGTCACCTTGGTAAAAGTGAACTGTTCTTTTTTGCAGTGTTTATGACAAGCGTGGCCACCTGTGTCCATTTGACTCTGGGCTCATTGAGAAGAACGTGGAGCTGTACTTCAGCTGTGCAGTCAAGCCCATCTATGATGACAACCCCTGCATGGATGGTATGGCCCTGACCTTTTTCACACTAACAATGTTTATATACTTGTTTTCCTTCAACCGTAGTTGATTTACAATCTTTACTAAACCATTTTATGTAAGATATACTTGAGTGGTGTACCTATGGCTAACTACTGTACTGTTATTTTTCTAGGTGGGGTTCCTGCCAAAAAGCTTGGTCCCATCAACGCCTGGTGGATCACTGGTTTTGACGGAGGAGAGAAAGCCTTAATTGGATTCACTACAGGTAATCTCAAGATCTTCTTTTAGGTTTAAGTGGATTGAATGTTAAAACATTAGCCTAATGCCTATATTCATGGTGTATATAATGACTCTGACCTCTAACCCATGACCTCTTCCCCATCTCCAGCCTTTGCTGACTACATCCTGATGGATCCCAGGGAGGAGTACGCCCCCATCTTCGCCGTGATGCAGGAGAAGATCTACATGAGCAAGATGGTGGTGGAGTTCCTGCAGAAGAACCCTGACGTCAGTTATGAGGACCTCCTCAACAAGATCGAGGTGAAATACTAAGATCGTTTACTAAGATCGTTCAGTGTTGCAACTACAGTTTATTGGAGAAGTGCAGGTAGTTATTTTTCTGTTTGGTGCCTAATGAACATGGTCCAAATCTTCACACATGACAACATCAGCTTCAGCACTGACTTGACTCGCCAGCTCTCCTCTTTGCCCCTAAGACCACAGTGCCTCCTGCTGGGCTGAACTTCAACCGCTTCACAGAGGACACGCTGCTGCGCCACGCCCAGTTTGTGGTGGAGCAGGTGGAGAGCTACGACGAGGCCGGGGACTCTGACGAGCAGCCCATCATCGTAACCCCCTGCATGAGGGACCTGATCAAGCTGGCTGGGGTCACCCTTGGAAAGAGGTAATGATAGGACCTGGTATTGTCTGATGTTGCAACAGACTTGCCGTTTATAACCCCCCCCCCCCCCCCCCCGTAGTGCTGTCTGCTTCTCACTAGGCTGTGTGGCTGGAAGAGAATCCTAACTCTCTTAGCATGAAGTTAAAATGGCAGACTGTCGGTCAATAGCTGGATTGAAGATGCACTTCAGTCTAATTTGCTGTGGTTCATTTTATGTTAAAACCGTAACGTTAAAGGTCCAGCCGCCAGAGCTGTGTATGTTCACATGCTGATTTGTTGGGTACAATAAGGGGGTTATGTTTGTCTCCCTGCTGTTTGTTCCCTCTGATCCCTGGTGTTTAACACTCCTCTTGACATTCCCTAATGCAGCATGCTGTTGTACTGGTAGGTATTCTACAGCCCTTCGGTCTGAAAATATCCTTGGCTTGTTTGGTGTGCATTGCAACAAATGTGTTGTCATAGAGCAATTTGGCGAACTGTGAAGCTCATCCCAATGTGTGCTGTTTGTCATAAAAAAATCTGCATGGCTGCTTTGGCTGTTGAGAGCTTGAACACATCATTACTACATTTATAATAATTGATTGCATTAGCACAACACCCAACCACCTGCTTCTTTCCCTTCATAGGAGAGCTGCTAGAAGACAGGCCATCCGCCATCCCACCAAGATTGAGAAGGACAGCAAAGGAGGGCCCACTAGAGCGACTACCACCAAGCTGGTCTACAAGATCTTTGACACTTTCTTCTCTGACCAGATTGATCAGAATGAGAAGGATGGAGGACCCAAACGGCAGCGCTGCGGTGTCTGTGAGGTAACTTACCAAGTGCCAATCTGAATGAGGTTGAGCCAGGACTTTGAGGAGCCTTATTTAATTGCACTTTGAATAAGTGCAAACCTTCTGCCAAGCGAACTAGCTAAACCCTTATGCAACTAATTGGTCTCCTGTTCATAATTGAAGCATTTATTTAACTAGGCAAGTTGTTTAAGAACAAATTATTATTTACAATGACGGCCTACCAAAAGGCCTCCTACGGGGGCTGGGATTAAAAATAAATTACATAAAAATATAGGACAAACCGCACATCACGACAAGAGACAACACTACATAAAGAGACTTAAGACAACACAGCATGGCAGCAACACATGGCAGCAGCACAAAGCATGGTACAAACATTATTGGGCACAGACAACAGCACAACGGGCAAGAAGCTAGAGACAACAATACATCACACAAAGCAGCCACAACTGTCAGTAAGAGTGTCCATATTGAGTCTTTGAATGAAGAGCTTGAGAACTGTCTAGTTTGAGTGTTTGTTGCAGCTCGTTCCAGTCACTAGCTGCAGCGAACTGAAAAGACGAGTGACCCAAGGACGTGTGTGCTTTGGGGACCTTTAACAGAATGTGACTGGCAGAATGGGTGTTGTATGTGGAGGATGAGGGCTGCAGTAGATGTCTCAGATAGGTGTGAGTGAGGCCTAAGAGGGTTTTATAAATAAGCATCAACCAGTGGGTCTTGCGACGGGTATTCAGAGATGACCAGTTTACAGGAGAGTGCAGTGATGTGTCCTATAAGGAGCATTGGTGGCAAATCTGATGGCCAAATGGTAAAGAACATCTAGCCGCTCGAGAGCACCCTTTCCTGCCGATCTGTAAATTACAACTCTGTATTCTAGCATGGGTAGGATGGTCATCTGAATCAGGGTTAGTTTGGCAGCTTGTGTGAAAGAGTGACTATGATAGAGGAAACCAAGTCTAGATGTAACTTTAGCCTGCAGCTTTGATGTGAAATGCCCTAGTTTAAAACACTCCCATGTTCTCATTCTTCTGTCTCCAGGTTTGCCTAGTTCCAGATTGTGGCAAGTGTTCAGCCTGCAAGGACATGATCAAGTTCGGGGGTAGTGGTCGCAGCAAGCAGGCTTGCCAGAAGAGGAGGTAAGTTAGCTGATCTTTAGTGCCCCTTAGTTGCCTAGATAAATGGTTCCTGCCATGGCTGTTTCTGAACACTCATAACATTTTGTTCCAGAACACTGTTCCTTCCCATGATCTCATTCTGGAAAAACACTAAACAGTTCTGAGACTGTTAAAACAAACTCCACTCTCTTTTATAATAAAAAAAATAAAAAAAACTGCCACTAAGTGTGACCTGGGCTATGGGGTGGAACTGGGGATGGGGCTATGTTAGCCAGCTAATGAACATCTTCAGAGCCCTTAATTTCAAATTAGGCACTTATGTTGTAGGTGTGGTGCAGTCCTTCTCAAATAGTGTGACCATGGGGAACATGCTTTTTTTTTGCCGCAGGGAGTCGTTTTTTTTTTGCACCGAACAAGAGCACACAGCACAGCGCAGGAGATATGAAGTGCAGATAACAAGCTCTTAAGAGACACCGTGGAAAAATATTTAACAGGGATGAAAAAGGCGGAGAGAGACGGAGATAATGAGACAAACGTAAGTCTCCCGAAAGCTAAGATGAGGAAATATGACGAAGCGTATGTAGCGCTTGGCTTCACTGTGACTACGGTGGGAGACAAGGGAAGACCGGTATGTTTACTGTCTAAAAATGTTGGCAGTGGACAGCATGAAGCCAAATAAATTAAGGCGTCACTTAAAGACATTACACCCCAATCACGCTGATAAGCCGCTTGAGTTTTCAGCGAAAACGTGCCGAATGTTGCCAACAATCGTCCCGCTTTGTGAATGCTACTTCAGTAAACCAGCGAGTGCTGTTTAGCGTCATATAAGGTGGCGTACCAAATTGCTCAGTGCAACAACAAAGAACACTCCATAGCAGAGGAGCTGATACTGCCTGCAGCATTAGACATGGTCTCTGTCATGCTGGATGACGCAAGTGCTGCAAAAATAAAAACTATCCCTCTGTCCAATGTCGCCAGATGTATAAATGACATTGCTAACGATCTTAAAGAATAGCTGGTAGATAAACTCAAAGACAAATGTTTTGCCTTACAGTTCGATGAAGCAACTGACAGCAACAAAGACTGTTTGTTTATCGCTTATGTATGTTTTGACATGACAAACTCCCAGTGTGAGGATCTACTTTTTTGTAAATATGTCAGAGACAGCCACAGCTGAAGAGCTATTCAAAATGCTGGACTGCTTCCTGACTGAGAATGGGCTAAAGTGGGAGAACTGCATTGGTGTTTGCAGTGATGGTGCACAGACCATGGCAGGGATGAGAAAAGGACTTCGGGCACTCATCAAGAAGGCCTCACCTAATGCTGAGTGGACACACTGTTATACACAGAGAAGCACTGGCATCAAGGCACCGTTCCTCTGAATTAAGTGAGGTTATGACTGACATTGTAGGTGTAGTCAATTTTATAGAGACCAGACGACTAAAAACAAGAGTCATCTCTGCTATCTGTGAGGAGATGGGAGCTGAACATCAAGCTGTGCTGTTTCACAGTGAAGCAAGGTGGCTGTCACGAGGAAAAGTCTTGTCCAGAGTTTGAGCTCAGAGAGCAGATAAGAATGTTTTCAGAGCAGGAGCACAAGTATGACCTCGCAGAAATTTAGTGATGAGAACTTCCTGGCAAAACTGGCCTACCTGAGTGACATACACTGCTCAAAAAAATAAAGGGAACACTAAAATAACACATCCTAGTTCTGAATGAATGAAATATTCTTATTAAATACTTTTTTCTTTACATAGTTGAATGTGCTGACAACAATCACACACAAATTATCAATGGAAATCAAATTTATCAACCCATGGAGGTCTGGATTTGGAGTCACACTCAAAATTAAAGTGGAAAACCACACTACAGGCTGATCCAACTTTAATGTAATGTCCTTAAAACAAGTCAAAACGAGGCTCAGTAGTGTGTGTGGCCTCCACGTGCCTGTATGACCTCCCTACAACGCCTGGGCATGCTCCTGATGAGGTGGCGGATGGTCTCCTGAGGGATCTCCTCCCAGACCTGGACTAAAGCATCCGCCAACTCCTGGACAGTCTGGTGCAACGTGGCGTTGGTGGATGGAGCGAGACATGATGTCCCAGATGTGCTCAATTGGATTCAGGTCTGGGGAACGGGCGGGCCAGTCCATAGCATCAATGCCTTCCTCTTGCAGGAACTGCTGACACACTCCAGCCACAGAGGTCTAGCATTGTCTTGCATTAGGAGGAACCCAGGGCCAACCGCACCAGCATATGGTTTCACAAGGGGTCTGAGGATCTCATCTCGGTACCTAATGGCAGTCAGGCTACCTCTGGCGAGCCCATGCAGGGCTGTGCGGCCCCCCAAAGAAATGCCACCCCACACCATGACTGACCCACCGCCAAACCGGTCATGCTGGAGGATGTTGCAGGCAGCAGGACGTTCTCCACGGCGTCTCCAGACTCTGTCACGTGCTCAGTGTGAACCTGCTTTCATCTGTGAAGAGCATAGGGCGCCAGTGGCATATTTGCCAATCTTGGTGTTCTCTGGCAAATGCCAAACGTCCTGCACGGTGTTGGGCTGTAAGCACAACCCCCACTTGTGGACGTCGGGCCCTCGTACCACCCTCATGGAGTCTGTTTCTGACCGTTTGAGCAGACACATGCACATTTGTGGCCTGCTGGAGGTCATTTTGCAGGGCTCTGGCAGTGCTCCTCCTTGCACAAAGGCGGAGGTAGCGGTCCTGCTGCTGGGTTGTTGCCCTCCTACGGCCTCCTCCACGTCTCCTGATGTACTGGCCTGTCTCCTGGAAGCGCCTCCATGCTCTGGACACTACGCTGACAGACACAGCAAACATTCTTGCCACAGCTCACATTGATGTGCCATCCTGGATGAGCTGCACTACCTGAGCCACTTGTGTGGGTTGTAGACTCCGTCTCATGCTACCACTAGAGTGAAAGCACCGCCAGCATTCAAAAGTGACCAAAACATCAGCCAGGAAGCATAGGAACTGAGTAGTGGTCTGTGGTCACCACCTGCAGAACCACTCCTTTATTGGGGGTGTCTTGCTAATTGCCTATAATTTCCACCTGTTGTCTATTCCATTTGCACAACAGCATGTGACATTTATTGTCAATCAGTGTTGCTTCCTAAGTGGACAGTTTGATTTCACAGAAGTGTGATTGACTTGGAGTTACATTGTGTTTAAGTGTTCCCTTTATTTTTTTGAGCAGTGTATTTGGAAAGCTAAATGAACTACATCTACAGCTTCAAGGGAAAGAAACACCTCCCTCAGGTCACAGACAAGATCAGCTCTTTCACTCGAAAGCTTGCAACGTGGGGCAGGTGACTTGATGAAGGAAATACTGATTCATTCAAGAACCTGCATGAATTTGTTGACACTACTGACTATGATGCCACCTCAGTGATTCCATATATTAAGGAGCATATTTCATCACTGATGGGATTCTTTAAAAAGTACTTCCCTGAAAACAGTTCCCAATATGACTGGGTGAGATCCTTTCAATGCACCAACTCCAACTGGTTTCAGCTCTGCAGAGGAGGACCAGTTCATTGATATGACGTCTGACTCCACATTGAGACTGAGGTTCACATCACAGACACTGAGTGAATTCTGGCTGAGTGTAGAGAGGCAGTATCCACTCTTAGGGCAGAGGGCCATGGGCATTCTTCTTCCTTTTGCAACATCTTATCTTTGTGAGACTGGCTTCTCTGCTGTTGCTGCACTGAAGACCAAGTACAGGTCCCAGCTAAACATTGAGCAGGAGCTGAGTTGCAGTATCATGCTTCAAACCCGCTTCGAAAAGCTGTGCTCTGCAAAACGTTCTCATTGTAGCCATTAATCCTGACTTCCTCATTTTGATTTAAAAAAAATCAGCACATTGTTTTCATTTTTGTTTTATAGGTCAAAGTGTTTCATATATTGTGCTCCTGCGTTAATGTTGCTGATCAATTTGAATTTATTTAATTATATTTTTCAGTATCAAATGGTCAAAAAAAATTACAGTTTAAACAAGGATTAAATATATATTTTTTTAATTCAGGCAAATTTATGCACTAAGTATTTTCTGTTACTGACTAAAAAACAATGTTAAAGTTATTCTTTGTAAGTTGATCTATATTTCTTTCCTTTGTTTTCTTTAATGTTAATAAGGATACAATGTTATGCAGAGGTGTACTTATAACAATTTTATAGACAAATGATACTATCAGTCGCGGCGGAGAGTTGGGGGGCGCGAAATGTTTACTTCTTAGGGGGGGGGCGTAACAGAAAATAATTGAGAAGCACTGGTGTGGTGGCTTGAACTCATTGGCTAATGGGATCTGCTCCCTTGTCAATGTCATTTCCCCACCAGATGCCCCAACCTGGCAGTAAAGGAGGCTGAGGATGATGAGAATGTAGAGGAGGAAGAGTTGTTGCCTGTAAAGGCACCTTCAAAGAAGGTGTCCAAGGCCAAGACTAAGAAGCGGAGCAATGGCAAGCTGACCTGGGTTGGAGACTCTATCAAAGTATGTACTCCTAAGTGTTGTAGGAAGTTCTTAACCTCAAACTGGTCAAAATATCCCTTAGTACACTAGACTTGTAATATCAATAATGTGTATGTAATTTGACTGACTTGCTGCAATGCAAACAGCTCTTGGGATAAAGGTTCTCTCCTCTCCCTCCTATGTTCAGACTGAGGGGAAGAAGCAGTACTACATGAAGGCGTGTATGGACAACGAGGTGCTGGAGTTGGGAGACTGTGTTTCTGTCAGCTCTGATGACCCATCAATCCTGCTCTACCTGGCCAGGTAGGTTCTATAGCAGTTTAAGAATCTTGACTTAGCCTTTTCTATTGGTTTCTGTATGGCTCAGGTGTTGACTGTCTTGGGTCTCCAGGATCACATCCCTGTGGGAGGATAACAATGGGAAGTGGTTCCATGCCCACTGGTTCTGCCGTGGTACAGATACTGTACTGGGGGAGTCCTCTGACCCTCTGGAGCTGTTCCTGGTCGAGGACTGTGAAGACATGCAGCTGAGCTACATAGAGGGCAAGGTCAACGTCATGTACAAGGCCCCCTCAGACGGCTGGTTCATGGAGGTAAGAATTCATTGGCTTTATCGCTCTTTAAGCAGAGTCGCTATCCTGGTCCCAGATCTGTGCACCCTGTCTTTCCAACTCCTACAGTTATTGTCATGCCAATTGTCTATACAGCTACTACTCCATGCACCTCATCACTGATGTATTTCGTACCACTGTGTTTTCAGGGTGGCATGGTAGAGGACATCAAGGTGATTGACGATGAAAATGGGAAGAATTTCTTCTACCAGCTGTGGTATGAAGGAGACTGTGCCCGCTTTGAGACCCCGCCTACCTCCACACCCCAAGAGGACTGCAAGTACAAGTGAGTCAAAATTGACATTTATAGCACTGAGAGGGCTGTCAAGTACTTACATTTGGAGCTCTGAAAATCTAGTACTGGAATACCTTGAAAAGCTGACATTTCCTCAGTGTGGTTCTTAACGCAATCGTCCCACCTGGCCAATAGCCAGGGAAAATACAGAGCGCCATATTCAAATAAAATGATATAAAAATCAAACTTTCATTAAATCACACATGTAAGATACCAAATTAAAGCTACACTCGTTGTGAATCCAGCCAACATGTCAGATTTCAAAAAGGCTTTTCGGCGAAAGCATAAGATGCTATTATCTGATGATAGCACAACAGTAAAGCAAGAGTAGCGTATTTCAACACTGCAGGCACGACACAAAACGCAGAAATAAAAATATAATTCATGCCTTACCTTTGACGAACTTCTTTTGTTGGCACTCCAATATGTCCCATAAACATCAAAAATATTCCTTTGGTTCGATTAATTCCGTCGATATATATCCAAAATTTCAATTTATTTGGTGCGATTCATCCAGAAAAACACAGCTTCCAACTTGCGCAACGTCACTACAAAAATATATCAAAAGTTACATGTAAACTTTACCAAAACATTTCAAACTACTTTTGTAATACAACGTTAGGTATTTTAAAAAGTTAATCGATCAAATTGAAGACGGGATGATCTGTGTTCAATACAAAAAGAAAACAAACTGACAACTTTTTTTGGTAATGTGCCTCTCTCAAACAATTTACTTAGAGTGACCCACATTTAAGATGGCCGTACTTCTTCATTACACAAAGGAATAACCTCAACCAATTTCCAAAGACTGGTGACATCCAGTGGAAGCGGTAGGAACTGCAAACAAGTCCCTTAGAAGTCTGGTGTCCCAATAAACTCATTGAAAAGACAGTGACCTCAACAACAAAAAAATCTGAATGGTTTTGCCTGCTACATAAGTTCTGTTATACTCACAAACATGATTCAAACAGTTTTAGAAACTTCAGTGTTTTCTATCCAAATCTACTAATAAAATGCATATCTTATATTCTGGAGATGAGTAGCAGGCAGTTGAATTTGGGCATGCTATTTATCCAAAAGTGAAAATGCTGCCCTCTACCCCGAAGAAGTTAAAGTCCTTTTGAAATTTGTTGTAGCCAAGGTTTTTTAATGAGTTCTTCTGCTCCAATGATTTCATTTCTGATAAGTTTGTGGTAGACTTTCTTTTCTTTCCTGCAGTTTCAATTGACTGGTGTTGCGTTAAAACTAGAGGTCGACCGATTAATCGGAATGGCCGATTTTTAAATTAGGGACGTTTTCAACTAGGCAAGTCAGTTAAGAACACATTCTTATTTTCAATGACGGCCTAGGAACGGTGGGTTAACTGCCTCGTTCAGGGGCAGAACGACAGATTTTTACCTTGTCAGCTCGGGGGATTCAATCTTGCAACCTTACAGTTAACTAGTCCAACGCTCTAACCACCTGATTACATTGCACTCCACGAGGAGCCTGCCTGTTACGCGAATGCAGTAAGCCAAGATAAGTTGCTAGGTAGCATTAAACTTCTTGTAAAAAAAACAATCAATCAATTAATCATTAGTTCACTACACATGGTTGATGATATTACTAGTTTATCTAGCGTGTCCTGCGTTGCATATAATCGATGCGGTGCGTATCGTTACTCCAATGTGTACCTAACCATAAACATCAATGCCTTTCTTAAAATCAATACACAGAAGTATATATTTTTAAACCTGCATATTTAGCAAATATAAATCCAGGTTAGCAGGCAATATTAATCAGGTGAAATTGTGTCACTTCTCTTGCGTTCATTGCACGCAGAGTCAGTGTATATGCAACAGTTTGGGCCGCCTAATTTGACAGAATTTTACGTAATTATGACATAACATTGAAGGTTGTGCAATGTAACAGGAATATTTAGACTTATGGATGCCACCCGTTAGATAAAATACGGAACGGTTCCGTATTTCACTGAAAGAATAAATGTCTTGTTTTCGAGATGATAGTGTCCGGAATCGACCATATTAATAACCTAAGGCTCGTATTTCTGTGTTATGTTATAAGTAAGTCTATGATTTGATAGAGCAGTCTGACTGAGCGGTGGTAGGCAGCAGCAGGCTAGTAAGCATTCATTCAAACAGCACTTTCGTGTGTTTTGCCAGCAGCTCTTCGTTGTGCTTCAAGCATTGCGCTGTTTATGACTTCAAGCCTATCAACTCCTGAGATTAGGCTGGTGTAATTGATGTGAAATGGCTAGCTAGTTAGCGGGGTGTGCGCTAATAGCGTTTCAAACGTCACTCGCGCTGAGACTTGGAGTGGTTGTTCCCCTAGCTCTTAATGGGTAACACTGCTTCGAGGGTGGCTGTTGTCGTTGTGTTCCTGGTTCGAGCCCAGGTAGGGGCGAGGAGAGGGATGGAAGCTATACTGTTACACTGGCAATACTAAAGTGCCTATAAGAACATCCAATAATCAAAGGTATATGAAATACAAATCGTATAGAGAGAAATAGTCCTATAATTCCTATAATAACTACAACCTAAAACTTCTTACCTGGGAATATTGAAGACTCATGTTAAAAGGAACCACCAGCTTTCATATGTTCTCATGTTCTGAGCAAGGAACTTAAACGTTAGCTTTCTTACATGGCACATATTGCACTTTACCTTTCTTCTCCAACACTTTGTTTTTGAATTATTTAAACCAAATTGAACAGGTTTCATTTATTTGAGGCTAAATTGATTTTATGGATGTATTATATTAAGTTAAAATACGTGTTCATTCACTATTGTTGTAATTGTCATTATTACAAATGTAAAAAATCGTCCGATTAATCGGTATCGTTTTTTTTGGTCCTCCAATAATCGGTTGACCTCTAGTTAAAACCATGTATGGTTATTTTGACATCAAAGGTTGTCTTGACCTTGGCTTGCAATACAAAGGGACATTTTGGGTGTTTTTTTTGTTTGAGAAACATGATACAATACCCTATCTCAAATGGCAAAATGTTGAATTCCAATGTATAGTGCCTTTGGAAAGGCTTGTCAAGTGGTAATGCTGTTTTTCTTCTATACTGCAATTTAATACAGAATGAGGTCTTCAAATTACAATTCAGTGCTTGAAAGTCCTTGAATTTTACTTTGCAATGTCTATGAACCTTTTAAGTGTTTGACATTTGATAGAAGGATTAATAAGTTGGTCTTGGGTTACCGTGTCTCCTGTATTTCAGCTTCTGTGCCAGCTGTAGTAGGGCTGAGGAGAGGGAAGAGCAGGAGACACCTCGGGTGTTTGAACCCATAAAGGACGAGGACCACGACTCCAAGGCATTATATGCTCTGGCCTGCCTGAAGGGAGAGCAGTTCAGGGTGGGAGAGAGCTGCTACCTGCCCCCTGATGCATACAACTTCAGGTGAGTGGAACATCCAGGAATACTGACGTTTATACATGCCATTGTTGAATACTTGTTTCTGATTGGTAAGCTAGGTTTGGTTTGCTAAACTAGCAAGTCTGTTTGTTTAGTCACCAATGCAACTAATGTAGTGATCTTGTTAACTTGCTATCTACTTCAGTGGATGTTGAAAACATTTCTAGTGGCAAATGTGTTCAATTATAGCCTTGGTATAAAAGGCATAAATAACTCTATGCATTCTCTGGAAAAGAATGCAACTCCATGGCATTTTAGTTTGGCTCCGCTAGCACATCGTGGAACACCTTCCACATTCATGCTTTTCATAGGATGCAAAGCCCCTTGTTGATTCTCTTACATCAGTGATATTCAAAGTCGCGGTGGGGTCGCGACAACACAAATTATGGGAACAAATTAAGAGGACATTTTATTGTATGGGACAGTATACAAATGTTTTTGGGAAAGATCTGTTAACTTCTAATTGCACACCATCCCGGATCCGGGAGCACCCCCATCAGTAAAAAAGCTGACTAGCATAGCCTAGCATAGCGTCACAAGTAAATACTAGCATCTAAATATCATTAAATCACAAGTCCAAGACACCAGATGAAAGATACACATCTTGTGAATCCAGCCATCATTTCTGATTTTTTAAAATGTTTTACAGGGAAGACACAATATGTAAATCTATTAGCTAACCACGATAGCAAAAGACAACTTTTTTTTCTCCACCATTTTTTTCCTGTATAGGTAGCTATCACAATTTCGACCAAATAAAGATATAAATAGTCACTAACCAAGAAATAACTTCATCAGATGACAGTCTGATAACATATTTATTGTATAGCATATGTTTTGTTAGAAAAATGTGCATATTTCAGGTATAAATCACAGTTCTACATTGCAGCTGCAATCTGAAATAGCGTCGATGCAGCCAGAATAATTACAGAGACCAACGTCAAATACCTAATTACTCATCATAAATCATTTCTGAAAAATACACAGCGTACAGCAAATGAAAGCCCAACATCTTGTGAATCCAGCCAATATGTCAGATTTTTTAAGTGTTTTACAGCAAACACAATATAGCATTATATTAGCTTACCACAATAGCCAGAAACACAACCGCATTTACCAGCAGCAAAGGTTAGCGATCGTAACAATCCAGCAAAATATATATAATTTGACTAACCTTGATAAACTTCATCAGATGACAGTCCTGTAACATCATATTACACAATGCATATAGGTTTTGTTCGAAAATGTGCATATTTAGCAGCACAAATCGTGGTTATACAATGTGATCAGTAGCAACATTTCAGGCATTCTGGCCAGCGCCATCTTGGAGAGGCACCTAATCTAATCGATAAATAATCGTTAACTTGACTAAAAAATACAGGTTGGACAGCAAATGAAAGATGCATTAGTTATTAATGCAACCGCTGTGTTAGATTTTTAAAATTAACGTTACTAGACATACAGTGTGCGTTACAGCCAGACCAGTGCCGAAATTAATGGCGGACAAATCCTTTTACATTTTTCCACATAAATACGAATTAAATCATAAATAGCTCTTACTTTTGGACGAGCTTCCATCAGAATCTTGGGCAAGTTGTCCTTTGTCCAAAAGAATCGTTGCTCGGTTGTAAAACGTCCTCTTCAACTTTGGAAATAGCAGCTAACGTTAGCTATGTGGCGCAGACATGCCCAAATCTTCAAAACGCAATACTAAGGAAATTCCGAAAATCGCAATATACTCGCATAAACTGATATAACTCGGTTTAAAATAACTTCGTTATGATGTTTCTAACACCTATATCGAATTAAATCACAGACGGATATATCTAAGGCCGATAACTTGAGCTTTTCCGAACGCCATGCTGAGGTCCTGCTCTGCGCAATGACGAACAATGAAAAGAGTGCACCCCCCATGCCATGGCCTTTTATAAGGTCTGAGATCTGCCTAGAAACTCCATTCCTATTCTCATTGGTTACTGACATCCAGGGGAAGGCGCGTGCAGTTCATGTCGACCCATAGGATACATACAGAGTTTTAAACTGATCCTAGAACAGGGTCAACATTTTCTGATTTTGCAGTACCCGTCAGGAATTTCGCTGCCAAACGAGTTCTGTTTCACTCAGAGAAATAATTCAAACGGTTTTAGAAACTAGAGTGTTTTCTATCCAATAGTAATAATAATATGCATATTGTACGAGCAAGAATTGAGTACGAGGCCGTTTTAATTTGGGAACGATAAATGGTAACGTTGAAACAGCACCCCCTATATTGAGAAAAGGTTAAGGGATAAATCTTATGAAGGTAATTTTATGTAAATTTAAATGTATTGAGTTTAAGGTCATTAGATTTGGATCACAAGAGATTCTGGTGCAAAATGGGGTCCCTGCTGAAAGTTTCAATACCACTGCCTTACTTAGGCATGGTCTCCATTGGGGACAACTAGGCAAATCCTAGTGTTGGCGAATTCAACATCAGCCCTTACATTAACATTATTTTATTGTGTGCTCAGTGTGAAGGCAGCCAGTCCAGTGAAGCGTCCTCACAGGAAGGAGGACGTGGATGAGGAGTTGTACCCAGAGTACTACAGGAAGCATTCAGACTACATCAAGGGCTCCAACCTGGATGCCCCTGAGCCCTTCAGAGTGGGACGCATCAAGGAGATCTTCTGCCACAGACGCAGCAACGGGAAGGCTGACGTGTCTGAAGTCAAACTGCGCTTGTACAAGTTCTACAGGTGAGCACCCAAGTCAAATGTCATGGTAGAACTGCAAAGAAGGACCCCTTGGATCCATGCCAAATTTAGTAACTTTTGTACAATGAAAATGTCAGCCTAAAATGCATCTCTTCACTGTAGGGGAGTTGAACTGGTGCCAATATATGCATGTCTATAACTTTGTCTTCTGTGGTTTTACTTTACTCTTAATGTTCACCCTCTCAGGCCTGAGAACACTCACAAGGGGGTGAAGGCAGGTTACCACACAGACATCAACCAGCTGTACTGGAGTGACGAGGAAGTGACAGTCAACATGTCGGAGGTGCTGGGCCGGTGTCGTGTGGAGTACGGAGAGGACCTGAATGAGACAGTTCAGGACTTCTCCTCAGGCGGACCTGACCGATTCTACTTCCTTGAGGTGAGGCTGGACTAGATGAGAAGCAATTGAGCAACTTTAACTTCCCATATTAATCTTGCATGCTAAGTAGCTGAGATGCTCATTCGAGGAAGTTTGCTCAAGATGGTAATATCAGTTTCCTTCTCACCCAAAGGCTTATAATGCCAAGTCCAAGAGCTTTGAGGACCCACCCAACCATGCCCGCTCTGCTGTGAACAAGGGCAAGGGGAAAGGGAAGGGCAAAGGTAACTACTCTCCTCTGTTACTTATTGCCAGTCAACATAGTTCTCTCCTTTTGAAATGTTCTCTTGCCTATTAGAGGTTTAGGCTTGTCATGAGGCTTCTCTGACTACTGTTGTAACTGTGGCTCCAAACCCCCTGCCCTCCAGGTAAAGGCAAAGGGAAGTCGTCTTCTGCTCAGGAGCCTCCAGACCAGGAGCCTCAGGACCCCAAGGTGCCCAAGCTGCGTACCCTGGACGTGTTCTCTGGCTGCGGTGGGCTCTCTGAAGGCTTCCACCAAGCTGGTTAGTAGTTTCTTCACTTCAACAGCTTGGGAAATGTTTAAGTTGTGGGTGACCACGGGAACTTTTTTAATATACAGGTAGAATTTCTTACAAGAGTTAAGTGTTAGTCAGGCCACATAGTGACTGCAATTTGTTGTTGCTCCTACCTGTCAGGTATTGCTGAGACTCTGTGGGCCATTGAGATGTGGGACCCAGCAGCCCAGGCCTTCAGACTGAACAACCCGGGCACCACAGTGTTTACAGAGGACTGCAATGTGCTGCTAAAGCTGGTGATGTCTGGAGAGAAGACCAACTCCCTGGGCCAGCGGCTGCCCCAGAAGGGAGACGTGGAGATGCTGTGTGGAGGCCCTCCCTGTCAAGGCTTCAGCGGCATGAACCGCTTCAACTCCAGAACCTACTCCAAATTCAAAAACTCTCTGGTGGTGTCTTATCTCAGGTCAGTTAAACAGATTTGCATATTTCCATACAAACATATGTATGAGTATATTATTGATCTGTCCAAGTACAGAATCTCCAGTCTAAGTGGTTGCTGTGTAGTTATATTCTTTCCCCTAACGTGTAGTCTCCTCTTATAGTTACTGCGACTACTACAGACCCAAGTTCTTCCTGCTTGAGAACGTGAGGAACTTTGTCTCCTTCAAAAGCTCCATGGTCCTGAAACTGACTCTCCGCTGTCTTGTCCGCATGGGCTATCAGTGCACATTCGGAGTCCTTCAGGTGAGTTATTAATGAACTTAAGCTGGCATGTTTGTTTCTGAATGATGAATCCAATAGTCTGCAATGTTTTTAGTTATTGTGAAAGTCATTCATATGGGATATGCTTAAGCCTGACCTCTGCTGTCCACTCCTCCCAGGCTGGGCAGTACGGCGTGGCTCAGACGCGGCGCAGGGCCATCATCCTGGCGGCCGCGCCTGGGGAGAAGCTTCCTCGCTACCCAGAGCCCCTGCATGTGTTCGCTCCCCGGGCATGCTCTCTCAACGTGGTGGTGGACGACAAGAAATATTTCAGCAACGTCACACGGTAACCAGCCACCAGTCAATGTAAAAGCGTGTGGTTGTATGGCTTGTGATGTGAATGATAAGGGCTGTGTCTAGTTTCTGATTGTTCCTTCCTGTTTCAGAGGTAATGGCGGTGTGTACAGGACCATCACAGTCAGGGACACCATGTCTGACCTGCCAGAGATCCGCAACGGAGCGTCTGCTCTGGAGATCTCCTACAACGGAGAGCCCCAGTCCTGGTTCCAGAGGAAGATCAGAGGCACACAGTACCAGCCCATCCTCAAAGACCACATCTGCAAGGTACAGCTGCGGCTCGGTCTTTGGAGTCTCTTGGAAGCTTTAGTCAGCTATTAGGCCTCAGTGCAGCTTAGTGAAAAACTGTTTGGTTTTTACAGGAGCAGATTTGTTGTGCCTGTAATGCTTGGACATTGGTTAAATGAGAACTGTCACGAGGATGGGTGGGCAATAGCATTCCCTGAAACCAACTAAGTCCCTCTTTGGTTCCCAGGACTTGAGTGCCCTTGTAGCAGCCCGTATGAGGCACATCCCCCTGGCGCCTGGCTCTGACTGGAGGGACCTGCCCAACATGGAGGTCCGGCTGAGAGACGGGACATCATCCAAGAAGCTCCGCTACACCCACCCAGACAAGAAGAATGGCCGCAGCAGCTCTGGAGCACTGAGAGGCGTTTGTACATGTTCAGGAGGTACTCACTTTTTATGGATATGTAGGCCATACAAATGTTATTAAATGCTTACTGGATTTCATTTCCCCCCCCCCCCCATTTTAAATACAATAGTAACCTAATCAGTTTAGCCTCTTGGCTAAAACAGTGGGTGCTTGGCGTGTTCATAACCTGTTCATTTTTAACGCACTTTTTTAGGTCAGATGGCAAATCCAAGGGGTTGTTGTAATGCTCTCTGTAGATATGTTCTGATTGCCATCCTGTCCTCTAGGGGTGCCCTGTGACCCTGCTGACAGGCAGTTCAACACTCTGATCCCCTGGTGTTTGCCTCACACGGGGAACCGCCACAACCACTGGGCCGGCCTCTACGGCAGGCTGGAGTGGGACGGCTTCTTCAGCACCACCGTTACCAACCCTGAGCCCATGGGCAAGCAGGTAAAATCTAATACTGTACCAGTTCTAGCAGAATTGATGAATGGCTAGGACCATTTCACCTCAGGACACAGCCATGTAATAACATGTACAGTGGTTGTAGTTTGTTGTAAATACTAGTCTACAGAAATGTATTGGTCTCTCTCCTGCAATGTTGGATGCTTTTGGTACTAAATGTCCCGTCATATGTTTCAGGGTCGTGTCCTGCATCCAGAGCAGCACAGAGTGGTCAGTGTGAGAGAGTGTGCGCGCTCTCAGGGCTTCCCTGATACCTACCGCTTCTTTGGAAACGTTCTAGACAAACACAGACAGGTACTGGACTTGGTCTCTCTGTTCTCCATCAGGAATTCAATCCCCTCCTAGAAAATGCCTTGGAGTGACACTTTGTTTTTGTCCCCCCGTCAGGTTGGTAACGCTGTTCCTCCACCACTCTCCAGAGCCATTGGACTAGAGATCAAGAAGTGTGTCTTAGAGCGGATCAAGGAGGAGAACGAGAAAGGTTAGGCCTGCTCAAAGTGCATTCTGTGGTAGTTACTGCTTCTCATTGGGCATTTTGATGAGTTACTGATAGTGGCATTAATGTGGATGGGAAGCATGTCATCAGTATCCATACTATGAATGCCATTTTCCTCCATCAGAGAACGGGAAGCAGGAAGAGAACCTAAAGCAGGAGAAGATGGAGGTCTCGGACTAGTGCCTGGCCCTATTCCAATCCCCTTTCCACTGAGAATCAAATTCCCCGGAGATCCTGAAGCCCACATTTAAATGAGCTGGCCAGTCTGCAGTACCATTCCATGTTTATGATTTTCTAAATGTGATTTTAACCGTGTTTGGAAAGTGAAAATAAATTGTATGTAGTTTTTATATGTTGTAATATTTCAAATAAAGCTCTTATTAAATGGCAGTTCCTTCTCACATTTTGTCTTGGCAGCAAATCTGTGCATACAGTAACTGGCGACGCTTGAATTTAAGCATTCTATGGGAAAATTAGTGCCCCATTTACTACCAATACCAGGCTCTCATGCCCTGTTAATGACTAGAAACAACTTTGTCAAATGTTATCAGGGATAGACTATTTAGTGGTTCCCCCAGTCATAACCCTCTGTTCTGCTTCTCTCCACCCCCTCAAATTGAATTAAGGTTCTGTAGACGATTTTCCTACAAACAAGTGATACGCAGTCAGAATGACA
This sequence comes from Salvelinus alpinus, assembly GCF_045679555.1. Taxonomy (NCBI): domain Eukaryota; kingdom Metazoa; phylum Chordata; class Actinopteri; order Salmoniformes; family Salmonidae; genus Salvelinus; species Salvelinus alpinus. The sequence continues at coordinate 11,639,041 of NC_092121.1, forward strand.
AGTCTTTATTCAGAGCCACATCGTATTAAATGAACAAAATCTGGCATTCCTCCTGAAATGCCATCTCCATCTCAGTTGTTTGATGGTCTGGGAGGGGAAAAAAGATGGTTGGATCAAAAAAAATCCGATTTAGTGAAGCGTCTAAAAAGCCACTGATTAGGCTTTCAATGCATATGAAATCTATTAGTTCCTGATGAGTGCTCCATCTGACATGAATCTAAAACAATACTCACTTGGCCCATTCCACATTGAGGATAAGATGATCGTATCCAAATCCTGACACTCCTGCGATGGCTCTGGCTGCATCCTCCCTGCGGTGGAAACTGATAAAGGCAAAGCCCTGAAGGACAAACAAAACACGACAACCAGTTGAACTTCTGAAAGACCTGTAAATGCTCCCACAACTTTCAATTACTTTTTTTTTTACCCTGCACAAGCAAGTTAATGGTTATGCATACACTACTTCTAAACTAGTAACTATTTGAACTTCTACTCTCACCTTGGACTGGCCTGTGTTTTTGTCCTTGGCCAGGTAGATCCTGGAGATGGAGCCGAACGGCCTGAAGAGCTCCTGCAGATCCGTCTCGCGTGTGTCCTCAGACAGGTTGGTCACACGGATGGTGGCGTTGTCATCAGCTGTGGACGGATAGACACACTTTGTTTAGGCATCTTACCAAAATGCCTGGCTTTGTTAGAAATGTTGTTTTAAATATCTCTGACTGAACTGGGATGAGTGTTGTCCAGACATCAAGATACTTCTCAAACGAGACTACGGTGTTGAGGTCTATAATTCCCCTTATTATCCAGGCTGTGATTGAGCATCCAATAGGGCTTCGCCGTCATTGTAAATAAGAATTTGTTCTTGACTGACTTACCTAGTTAAATAAAAAAAATCTAGAAAAGTGGAATAGTCAAATCATACGTACATGCACCACGGCGATTTGGTTGCATGGACTCTCCTCTACGTGTGCTGCCGTCCCTCAGGCTGGGGGGCACATACTTCCCTGTTTTGCTCCCTGCAGCTGGTGCGGCAGGCTCAGGCTCGTCTGAAACACAGTAAAAAAAATATTCATCAGTGATGTCCATTTAACAAAAACATTAACCACAATCATGACTGTGTACATTTACAGCACAATATAACTTCTAGGCTATGGGCAATTATGACAATACCCCCGGTAGTCTTCGTCGGGTCTCCAGTGGACAGGCCCAGCTGCTCGGCCAGCTCCTTCTGCATGGGGCCCAGAGTGTCCTTGTAGGGGCAGCGGGTGGTCCAATGGTCTCCTTTACAGATTCGACAGGACACTATCTTCTGTCCCTTCAGCTTGTTCATGGGGTCCTCTTCCACATCTTGGGCATTCAGGTCCTGATAGAAGGATTCAGGTTATTACATATAACTGATTTATAACAGAACTAAAAGGTGACAAACTAGGATCATATAACAACAAAATGAACTGGTGGATTGTTACGACTGAAGATACGAAGAGGCAGTTATTTCCCAGGAGATCTCTGATGGCTCAAAGAAAACAATACTAGATCAGTGGCTCCTCACCTCTTTGCTAGAGATGAACACCATAAAGACATCATCACTGACTGTGGTATCAGCAACATTGGGACCTGGTGGGTCATACTCTGAGTTGCCAAACTTCTTCCAGTTCTGATTGGCGGGGATAGAAAAGCAATGTTAAGTCAAATCAAAATACCTTCACATTTTAACCCCTTACACTCGTGGGAATTGGCCTATATGGATAGGGCTAAATTGAAATGTGAATAAGGATATGCATGACCATGGCAGCAACTGAAAGAACACTTTGGAGATTATGGGGAAATGATCAGACTAAAGGTGATGACAACAGTTCACCTGACACACGACTGAATCCAAACATTACACTGTTGATTTTGTGCATTTGAAATTTACTGTACTTTTTGACGGATTTGTTGATAACGAAATCTGAACATTTTCTGGATAGATCCAGTAACAAAGAATATGTGTGGAAAATTTGGGGTAGGTGCAACAAAAGAACAAAAGCATGACGAGGGTTTGAGTGAGGACTAACTGGTGTTTTCAAGTGGCCACACCTCTCTAAAGTGTGAACAGTTCCTAAGCAATTTTAATGCACTTTTATGACTCAAAGATTCTTCAACTATAAAGGTGCATTTTTGAGCACTCCTATCTGTGCCGTTGAGGAACTAGAGAAAGCACAGGAAGTTATTTTGTTTGGAACACCGCCCTGCATCCCTGCCTTTACCCAATTACTGTTTACGCAATACAAAAACAATCCATTAGAAATCACAATCTGGGTCAGATGGGCATCATTTGAAAGCTTGCTCTATTGCCAACATGACTAGCTAAATGATCAAATATGATCTTAATGTTAGGCTTTCACAAGGCAATTCAGAGAAGCCGATCGTAATTGGTGTCATGAGTGCATCCAGATGTGTATTCAGCGGCAAATCTTCTTCACAATACCCAACAAACAAACTCAGGTAAAGCTGTTAAGAAGCCTTTTTGACCTAGACTTGACGCTCCAGTACCGCCTGCCGTGCGGTAGCAGAGAAAACATTCTATAACTAGGGTGGTTGGAGTCCTTGGCAATTTTTGGGACGTGTCAGAGGAAGGCCCCAAAAATTGCCAAGGGATCCAGCCACCCTAGTCATAGACTGTTCTCTCTGATATCGCACGGCAAGCGGTACCGGAGCGCCAAGTCTAGGTCAAAAAGGCTTAACAGCTTCTACCCCCAAGCCATAAGACTCCTGAACAGGTAATCAAATGGCTACCCTGACTATTTGCATTATCCCTACCCCACCCCCCATTTTTAAGCTGCTGCTACTCTGTTTATTACATTTACATTTAAGTCATTTAGCAGACGCTCTTATCCAGAGCGACTTATCTATGCATAGTCACTTTACCTCTACCTACATATTACCTCGACTAACCGGTGCCCCTGTACATTGACTCTGTACCGGAACCCCCTGTATATGGCCTCGCTACTGTTATTTTATTGTTGCTCCTTAATTATTTGTTATATTTCTTTCCCCCCCTTTTTTCTTAAAACTGCATTGTTGGTTAAGGGCTTGTAAGTAAGCATTTCACTGTAAGGTCTACTACACCTGTTGTATTTGGTGCATGTGACAAATAAAATTAGATTTCTGTTCAGTATGGGGGGGTATCACGCCATGTCATCTTGTAACTGCACATCAAACATAGTGATCATAGATGTTGACAGTGTATATTACATGAGTCTAAGGATATGTGAAGTGCCCATTTGGACTAATGTGTGTTTGGCTTGCTTGTATGACATCAGTGGTATGTATAATAATCCTTAACGTCTCATCTTTCAAAACACATAGAGCCTCGTAATTTACAGCATTTACCTCACTCAGACAAAACAATTATAAAGTTACCCAATTAGCGGGATTGATGGGCGCAACTTCTTGTCACACGCAGTGCTCAAGTTCAGAACAGCTGTCAGTCAAAACCCATACAAAGCTGTGAGGAGACCCTGAGCTCTGACTTCGTACATAGCATGTTATTGTACAGCCACTGCCTCCAAATCTGCCATTTCCCATCCATATACAGATACAGATACGAGTGTAAAGGGTTAACCAACAATCCCATCAAACGCAATACTGAGGTGTTGCGCAACAAAGGTCAAGATTGTGCTAAATTCCCAAAGAAAACACTGACCTTTCTCCTGGCAACAGCTTTGGAGGCCTTCCTAGTCTCAATCTTGAAGGTGCGAATAATCTATAACACAAATTACAAATGTTAATTTCTTGGTTAGTTACATCTGATTCAGACATCAGGGGCAGTAGACTTTGTGGGAAGGAATCAAGAATCCCACTCTCCTATTTGGATGAGCATTAAAACAAAAAGTACCTTGAACTTCTTTCCATCCTCATCGATCTTGTATTCCGTGATGGTTTTGATATTTCCTTTGACGGTTTCTTTTGGAGGGGGTAGGGTACCTGGTGGTGGGGATGACAACACACAAGAGGTCCTGATAGTTAACAATAATATCGATACTGTCTGTTAGTGGATTGTTAGCTGCCTACCACCAACTAAGGCAATCCAACTACAGCATAACGAGTATACTGTAACGACCCTGGGTTTATAAGCACGGAAATCGACTCTGCCGCTTGAGCATGCTTTTGCGGCACAGTCGATAGCGCGCCGGACATCCGGCTAGGTCGAGGGTTCGAGACCTGCTCTCTGCTGTTTCATTACAATACTTTATTTTCCTGACAGACTAACGTTAGTTAGCTACCAAGGTTACTTACTAACTAGCCAACTAACGTTACGGGGGGGTAGTCTTCTCCCTGACAAATCACAAAAATGGTCTTACTGACGACGAAGTGTGACAGATAAACTAACGACTATAATGGAAGAAAAATACACGTGGAAATCGCCTGGTTTAGCTAGCAAGTTAATGTCAATGCTACCAAGCTAATGCTAGCCAGCTTCTTACCTTCGTCTCCCTCCTCTTCAACCTGATCGGCCCAGCTGGGCTTGGAACTAAAAAGAAGGATTAACACACAGAATTTGAGAATTCAAACACATGATATTTATATACGATAATCATCATATTTGTATTGAAGAACTCACTCGTCGTATTCAATCGACGGCATTCTGTCTGTGCGCGCAGCGGCCAGAGAACAAGGAAAGATACACGACCGACACAAACTGAAAAGCTGACCAAATAGGATAGCTAGAGCGCCACCAACGGGTACGGAGGCTACTTAATGCAACTGAAACGATAGGGCACAAAATCTTATTCGATGAGGTTTAACGGCGGTTGGTAAACAATTAATGTTGTATTACCGCCACCTACTAGTCTGGAGTATAACTACCTTATACATTGCTTGAATTTGTTTTTAAACCAACAAATACCCTACCATCTAAACCTACACTTCACAAAAAAAGTATATAATAATAATAAACAATATAAAAATAAACCACCACCCTGCTCCACTTTTGAAATATATTTAGTCCTACCTCAGGCCAACAGCCTGAAAGGATGAGACACCACCACTTAACACACTGTAACTTCTGACGTCAAGTCTCGCACAACAAAAAAACCTCTCTGCAGCTGCCACCACAACCTCAATTTTATGCGATTTACATTACATCACTGCAGTTCAGTTGATAACCATTGCTATAATTGCTAGAAATACAATCTTACTGAAACATATATCACTTGTTGGCCTATCCCTCTGTACTGGTACAGATCTACTACTTACACCACTCCTATCAGGATCCCTCCCCCTTGACCCATCTTCCTCTACTTTCTTCATTGCCTCAGCATATAACAACTACTCTAACCCTGGAAACCTCAACCTGCCTCTCTTGCACCGGACATTTCTGATCCCCAGCCCCATGGGCACCTTTACAATTAACACATACCACGACTTTCCCCAATGCTACACATTTCTTTGTCTAATGCCCCATTCTGCAGACGTCTCACACCTAGGAACCTCCCTCCTACACACTGGGGTCACATGCCCGTAAGCAGGGATCATCAACTAGATTCAGCCACAGGCCAATTGTTTTCTTGAGCGGAAGGTCGGTGGGCCAGAACATAATTACAAATAATTTGTAGATTGCAAATTAACCGCAAGATAGGGGTGGTATACAGAAGATAGCCCTATTTGGTAAAAGACCAAGTCCATATTATGGCTGGAACAGCTAAAATAAGCAAAGAGAAATGACAGCCCGTCATTACTTTAATGCATGAAGGTCAGTCAATCCGGAAAATGTCAAGAACTTTTAAACTGTCTTCAAGTGCAGTCGCAAAAACCATCAAGCGCTATGATGAAACTGGCTCTCATGAGGACCGCCACAGGAAAGGAAGACCCAGAGTTACTTCTGCTGCAGAGGATGAGTTCATTAGAGATTCCAGCCTCAGAAATTGCAGCCCAAATAAATGCTTCACAAAGTTCAAGTAACAGACGTATCTCAACATCAACTGTTCAGAGGAGACTGCATAAATCAGGTCTTTATGGTCGAATTACTGCCAAAAAAACACTACTATAGGACACCAATAAGAAGAAGAGACTTGCTTGGGCCAAGAAACATGAGCAATGAACAAGACCGGTGGAAATCTGTCCTTTGGTCTGATGAGTCCAAATTGGAGATTTTTGGTTCCAACCGCTGTGTCTTTGAGACGCAGAGTAGGTGAACGGATGATCTCTGCATGTGTGGTTCCCACCGTGAAGCATGGAGGAGGAGGTGTGATGGTGTGGGGTGCTTTGCTGGTGACACTGTCAGTGATTTATTTAGAATTCAAGGCACACTTAACCAGCATGGCTACCACAGCATTCTGCAGCGATACGCCATCCCATCTGGTTTGCGCTTAGTGGGACTATAATTTTTTTTCAACAGGACAATGACACCATTAAAAGCGATTTGTATTTGTAGAAAAAAGGTTTGTATCCGTAGAAAGCAATTTCTATAAATCGCTGGCAGCCTCTCGTTCAGCCATGTTGATGCCTGCCTTACAAGGCTGCAGAAATTATAGTACGTAACCACCATCGCTTTCTAGGGGTACTACAAATCGCTTTCTACATGTGAGAACTTTTTGTATTTTTCTTGTTGTCAAATCCCTGCCAAAAGTCAGGTGACCTTAGCGCTTCCAAAGATGGAGTTGCAGGTTTGCCATATCTGTCAACATTCTAATGCAATATATTGATTTACAAATACAAATCAAAAGGTGTTTGTTTGTGGAAAGTGATTTACATTTGTGGATTGGTACTTATTTGTACAGATCATGATACACGAATACAAAATGCATGCTGTATGTTCACAATACATTTGGCATGATATTGATCCCGTACTGCTGAGTCAAAGAGACAGTGCAGCATCGTGACAACTTTTATCAGTTGTAGGTAGGCTATTTAACATGTTTTCCATAAAACATATTAATGCACTAGAACTGATATAATGGTGACAAAGCATCGGAAAATTACTTTATGTGCTCTAGAGCTCTTTAGATAAATTCGCCCAGAGGTGGATTAAAGTAAACTGCATTCAAATGTCGACTTTTCTTATGGATAACCGTATCAAGCGAAGGGTTTTACTCATGCTCAGTTCTAGAGTAGCCTAGAATGGCATAGAAATGAATAGCCTACTTGATGACCAACATATGCAAATGTTACCTATCATTCTTCACATTTAATGTCAGTTTCATAAAAGACTGTTACCCCATAAATTCCATTTCAAATTTCCATATTCCACATTTGCATATGTTGGCCCTCAAGTAGGCTATTCATTTCTATGCCATTCTAGTCTACTGTAGCCTACCATTTGACACAGTACAATAAATATGTCGAAATGACGATATCACTGGAGTCATTGCAAATCAATTTGTGCCACTGGTGTAGCCTTCCTGGAGCTGGCAAATAGATTTAATAAATATAACTGCGTTTTTTGTTGTAGCCTTGTGTTATTATGCAATTCTTAATGGCCATGTTTAGTTAATTAAATTGGAAGTTTACAATTGTGACCATGGTCACAGCTCTATCGCGTATGTATCATTCTCCACATTTAATGTCAGTTTCATTGTGGACTTTTCCCTGAAATGAGATGTTGGCCTATCAGGGGCTATAGGCTACCCGCATCTAGCTCAGCAAACAATGGCAAAGTTGAATTGCAACTTTAAACTCAGGTTTAGTCAGTAGCCTATGCCTATTGAAATAACAAGTCAATCTTGCGAATAGGCCATTTATAATTGTTTGTAGTTTTAACATCTGGCACGTAAAGAAGGCACAATTGCCTGAAAATAGCCTAACATTAGTTTTTTTGAAGTTGGCCCAAGTGTTTCATGCACATATTGAGATCATCTGTCCAACTTTCACCACTCAAACTCTCCTGTCGGATATATCTATAGTTATGCACATGCACAAATGGGATTTATTTAAGAAAATAAGGCCCGAGTGTGGTGTGGTATATGGCCAATATACCATGGCTTAGGGCTGTTCTATTGCACCACGCAACGCAGAGTGCTAGGACACAGCCCCCGTGGTAATTAGAGCAGTAAAAATAAATATTTTGTCATACCCATGGCATACGGTCTGATATATACAGTTGAAGTCGGAAGTTTACATACACCTTAGCCAAATACATTTAAACTCAGTTTTTCACAATTCCTGACATTTAATCCTAGTAAAAATTCCCTGTTTTAGGTCAGTTAGGATCACCACTTTATTTTAAGAATGTGAAATGTCAGAATAATAGTAGAGTGAATGATTTGATTCAGCTTTTATTTATTTCATCACATTCCCAGTGGGTCAGAAGTTTACATACACTCAATTAGTATTTGGTAGCATTGCCTTTAAATAGTTTATCTTGGGTCAAAAGTTTCAGGTAGCCTTCCACAACCTTCCCACAATAAGTTGGGTGAATTTTGGCCCATTCCTCCTGACAGAGCTGGTGTAAGTTTGTCGGCCTCCTCGCTCGCACACACTTTTTCAGTTCTGCCCACAAATGTTCTATATGGTTGAGGTCATGGCTTTGTGATGGCTACTCCAATATCTTGACTTTGTTGTCCTTAAGCCATTTTGCAACAACTTTGGAAGTATGCTTGGGGTCATTGTCCATAGACTGCTGCGCCACTCGGAGCCAATCAGCATTCAGGGCTCAAACCACCCAGTTTACAATTATAAACTTTACTAACAAAATGTTTGTTTGAAATGTAAACTGATATGTGACACATAAATGTCAAAATAACATGAAAAACGTATATATATATATATTTTTTTACTAAACAGGTACTAAACCTGTCTGAATGACTGGTCGCCACTGCACCTTCGATACTTCGCCCTGATTCACTTCCATTTCTCCTCCTGTCTTCGATCCTGCGTACATCTCACTCTGCTTACACCTTCTACCATTCTTCTTTAACAAACCATCTCCCTTTTCCCCGCCATTTTTAACCGACTGAAGCTCACCCTGTTTCTTCCTCTCTCTTAGACCTCCTCTGCCTCACTTTTTCCCCCCCATTCCTCTTCCGTATTCCAAGTATACATCTCCTTATGATAATACTGCACTTCTCCTCACATACATCTTGTTCTTGCCCTGTCGAGGGATGACATTTATCCGGCTGTCATAATCTCCGTACAATCAGCACGAACCGCTCGGGATGTAACGCTCAACAGTGCATCCCACTTCTAAAGCAGCTGCATCGTCTTAATGTTCCTCTTTATCAACAGCTACAGCGACTTTTTTACATTTCTAACTAGCGCGCTTTTCCATCCACCGTCTCCTAGGGCACAAAATGGCGGTTATAATAACTTTTTATCCTGTGCTTTTGGTGTTCATGTTTTTCTCCTGTTCTGTAAGCTCATCATGTGAAAACTGTAAGCAATGTAGGAATGTAGCTACATTTGAAATAGCTATTTTTAATGTGTTCAATTTCCAGTATCCGATACTGTAATAATGAATATAGAAGAGGGCATAGTTTAGACTTCATTGAAAAGAAACATGACCATCAAAAACATCTTACATCAGAAACATTGGAAGGAAGTGCATATAGCTGCAGTTACTTACAGATAAGTCATCAACTGTGTGTAACACTTGCTTATCAGAAACACCATAAGTGCAAGCATCCAAAGAGCAGAGAGTATTACTTTTATTCATGTATTATTCATTGCCATATCTGCTGAGCTCCTTCCACAGCAGGCCACTCGGATGTTATCAAACACAGCCATGTAGAGCAGTGGATGGATGCACATGTTCAGTGTAGCCAGTCCCTTGGACACTTGGTAGGCCTTGTACACCCAGTCGCAGACAGAGCCAAGTTTGTGAACCTTCTGGTAGAAATAGTAGCTCTGGAGGAGGTGATAAGGCACAAAGGAAATGGCATACAGCACAACCACTGCAAACACCATCAGGGCCACCTTCCGTTTCTCCAGGGAGGTTATATTCACATTCCTCCACACCACCCTCAACACTGCGCAGTATGATGCAAATGTGACCAGGAAGGGAATAAAACACCCAACCACAGACAGAAAGACTTTGTAAAACAAGTGAGAGTATGCAACTGCATCACTGTTGGTGCAATAGGAGTAGGATACACAACAGGTTTTGTTGCTTCCCTCTGGACATGTGGAGGCAAACTTCAACACAGGAGAGGAGATGGCTGTCACAAAGATCCAGATGATGACACTGGCAGCCTTGGCTTTGGCGGGGTTCACATGGTTCCGGCTGAAGAAGGGGTACACAATGGCCACATAGCGGTTCACACTGATACACATGATGAAGTAGATGCTAACATACAGGTTGCAGGTGAAGAGGAAGCGTTCTATCTTACAGACCGCAATCCCAAACAGCCAGTTCTTGTCCTGCATGTAGTAGACTATGAGCAGCGGCAGGGTGAGGACATAGAGCAGGTCACTGATGGCCAGGTTACAGGACAGCACCACACCAGTGTGCCAGCTGTTCCTATCCCTGGTCGCCAGGAGCCTCAGGGCAAACAGGTTACCAACTAACGCCACGCAGAACTCAACACCGTACATTGAAGGCAATAACTGCACTTGGAACTTGTCACCATGACAAGAAGAGTTGTGATCCATCATGTTTGTTGTGTATTGACTTCTGTGGGAGATTAGAAAATAGGAGGGGAAAAAGGCTGTGCAAACTGGCTCCCAAAAGTGGTATTTGTTAATCTGTGTGGAAGAAAAAGGATAAAGATATTAATTATATTCTGAAGTGGAGAACCATTCTTTTATGCAGTTCATCCTCATCCCCTACGGGGAACTTTGCATTGTGACAGCCAATACATCAGTCACAACAGTTCATAACATCAATCAGTATCATTCTGTCGCAATACATGTAATAAATTGATAGTATTAGTAGTGGTTGTCTTCAGAGCTGTTGTCTTATCAGAAATATACATCTGTGGTCAAAAATAAATAAAAACACTGCAGTTCTCCATACTAATGTTGTGCAATGGATAGCAAATAATAATCTAAAATACCATGGACCAAGGTGGTGTAAATCTTAAACCAACAGAATGTCTGTCCAAAACATCCTTGGAGCCATACACATGTTAACTATAATTTCTCTTTAAGAAAAGCCACAAGACCGTTTCTGATGTGACTTCTCCAGTCTATTCAACAGACACAAAAACCTGAAGTATGCACCAGTATTCAAAAACAGACGGTCAATTATAAACATCCCACATTTACAGAATGTTTGTCCTTACACTTTACAGATATTTAAATGTATAATGGCAATGACCTCAGAATAAAGACAGATTAGTACTTACTCATTGACAGACAGATAAGGCTACATTTCCTGGGGTAGATGTTCAGAGACCAGTAGAACTTCCAACGATTGGTTAGTTGCATGTACAAAGATTTAAAGCTGTCACTTCCCTTTATGACTTTCTGCCACCCTCACAAATCAACCCCTTTGTAGGCATTTTCAAGAAGTGTGACCAACACTGCCTGCCCCTTGCTCTATTTGTAGCACAGCACAAAATAAAAATGTCACAACTCAAGTCTCATGTTCACCAGCCTCGGCTCCAGTTAACGCTCACACTTTGAGGTGAAAGCATGTGGCAGAGACAACACGAGTCAGCCCCAAGAAAAAAAGGCTACACACAATTGAGCTGTACTTTGCATCCAGCAATTTATTTTCCAATGCTTATAACATTTATATAAACATGTTCACAAGGTACAAAATTACATCATTGCATTTTCATCCAGTCCTCCAGCTGACTTGTAGCAATAACGAAGTCCTATCATGAAGGAATACATTTCTGTTCATGGTGATCAGAAACCGCAGACCACAATAGTGAGTCAATACTGCCATCTGGTGTTCTACTAGGGTAGAGCGCTCAGAGTGCATCAGTCCAGGCTTTCGAAGGGTATGACGCTCAGCTCTTCCCCTTCCTCTGTTTGAAGCCTCCCTTCGCCCCTCCCGGACCCTTCTTGAAACCACCAGGACGAGGTTTGCCCTTAAACTTAGAACCCCCATCACCCCCAAATTTCTTTCCCCCAAATTTACTGCCCCCCTCAAACTTCCCTCCAAATCTTTTATCCCTATCACCAAATGTCTTCCCTCCAAACCGTTTGCCCCCATCCCCAAATTTCTTTCCTCCAAACCTCTTGCCCCCCGGTGACATCTTTCCAAAAGATTTGCCCCCATCCCCAAATTTCTTTCCCTCTTTCCTGTCTCTGTCACCCCCCATTCGGTCTCTGGGTTTCCCTCCTGGACCAGACCTATGAGGTGGCTTGGAACCATATTTGTTTTCCCTGTCATTGCCAGAGAACGGTTTCCTCTTCTTGAAGGGTCCTCCTGAGGGCCTTTCAGGTCTTTGCCTCCTCTTGGCTGCAGGGAACATATCTAGATGGGGGAGGGAGAAAAATAAATATAGAAGGTGCTTTTGTCTGTCAAAGTAGCACAAAAATATAGTACAACAAAACACAAACTATAGAAACTTGGTTCAGTATTGAAAGAGTACATACCTTCGTCTGGTTCCTCCCCTACAGCCTGTCTGTAGTACTCTGCCTCGTCGTCAGATTCAACAACCGGAGGCCTGTTATCCTGGTTCCCAGGATCCTCCACTTCAGGGTCATGCTCTTCCTCCTCCTGGCGCTTCCTCTTGATGCCTGCCATGCTTCTTTTCCTGACGTTACAGAAACAAACATCACTGTTCCACTCCAACGCAGGTGGAATGACTAGCAGTTACAATGTGCTATAACACTCACTTGTTCTCATCCCGTAACGCTTTCTTTTGGGCAACATCATGCTCTTGTTTTTTCTTCCGTTCCTGCTTTTCTTTCATCTGCGCCTCTTTTCGGACCAGGATCTCCTGAAGCTCTTCCTCAGTCTTGGCGACTTCAGAAAATACATTGAGAGCCTGTATCAGCACTTCACCATGACCAATCAACAGAAACACCCATTCTCAGTGGATGTGTCAGTAAGCGTTTACTTTTTTGTTGTTGAAATATCACAGGCAATCATAGTGATCTTTTCATCATGTACATCCCAGACATCTAAATCAACAGGAAGCTGACAGGTATACTTACTGACTGCATGGTAGAGTATGTTTCCCTCTCCCATTCCCTCCTCGAGCTTCACCAGCTGCATGGTGATGCGTGGGCCAATCTGAAGAGAAAACCAACCGATGCTGTAAAAACCTACCAGAACTGCTTACAATGTCTCATCAGTAGGATCAACTGCTGAAGGCATCAGGATGTGTCAGTAAGCGTTTACTTTTGTGAAATATCACAGGTAATCATAGATATCTTTTCTTCATGTACACCCCATGGACAGAAAATGACAAGACAAGCTGATGCTATAAACCTAACATTTATAGTCACTGCCAACACAGGCGTAGACAATTCTATTGAAACACTGGTTACAATGTAATATCATTAAGATCAACCAATAAGTCACCATGGTAATCACCTCAGTCAGTCTCACAGCGCTCTGTTGAGACGCCATGTTACCACGCCCGGAGTAGATCTGTGGCAGTTCCGTTATGTTGTGATCTCCATCTTGCTCGGCTTCACTTTCTGAAAGATTAGCCCCTCTGAAAGAAAGTTAGCAGGGTAAGAGAACACATAACAGCTGGCCAAATCAGAATGACTTTGTAGGTAGATCACTTCACAGCCAACACAGACATGGTAGTATCACCCAAATAACATTATGAAACAGCACAAATTCATCAAAGCAATATTGAGAACCCCAAACACATGCAGATAGACCAGATAGATCAAGTACAGCAGGAGATACTCTGCAGTCTGCTAGGACTATAACAGACAGGGCTCTTACTTCATTAGCAGCTCACTGATGTCCTCAAACTTGCTCATGTTGGGGAACTTTTCCTGCATCAGCTTCTTCACGCCTCTACTCATGCCCACAGGGACTACTTTCAGGCTGCTGCAGAGGGGGATAGGGAGAAGGACAAGGTTGAGTGTGGACTGAACCATTTAGTCAGCTGGAGGGGGGGGGGGGATTCTGCACGATGGGCGCATCAGTGCGTTTACTTCGAATCTACATCACTAAACAGTCAATTCACAATCTGTCATCCTCTGAGCCCAAGCAGTCTTCCTATACAGCCACCTTGAATTAAAATGAGTGCACAAAACAGCTTGTATACTTACTAATGGCGGAATTCAATTTCTTGAGACACTGGATCGTAGTTCACCAAAACACATCTCTTTATGGCGTTGAGGGCTACCTACAAGAAGCAAATCTGTTAAAATGCATACTAACCTAATTCTCATCAATATAATAATAGAGGATAAAAGGACTGTGGGATATCAGAAAGCGTTTACTTTTGTGTGATCGTCACAGATAATCAGAAGACTATACTATCATCATATTTCACAAATCCTCAATCCAGCAAAAATCCAGGTACTGGTGCCTTTGACATACCTTGTGCACATTGATGGAAGGGAACATGTTTTGGAACATGGTGGCCATAAGTTTGACATGCATGCCCTCCGAGCCAAAGTTATTGAGGACCAGCAGTGCATGATGTGTGAACTGCTGTTCGTGCATTCTGTGCCTCTTCAGTGACGAGACCACATCTTTAATAAGGGAGTACTGAAAATGAGAAAGAACATATTCAGGAAAAGCAATTGAAGCCCAAAACCCTATATTTGCTTGTTGCTGGTATTGGGGCTCATCAGTGCGTTTACTTTGAACATATATCACCGAACAGTCACGTCAAAATCTGTCATCCTTTGAGCCCATTTCTCCCAGTAAGTCATTTGGGTTTGTGTACTCACTTTGGTCACCCGGAAATGGAGCATAGGGCCTTTGGGCAGCCGAGCAAGCCTCTGGAAGGAGAAAAAACAATTCTCAAACACGCACTCATTTGCCATTAGGATCTGGTAAACAGCCCAACTGTAGATATTGATGCATCAGTGATAAAACATCTTAATCATGAATTCAGATATTCTCATAACTCATCATCTGCATCAGCAATTGGAATAACTAAGGAGGTGGCTGACACAGCATATAGCTCATTGATCAATAGTGATAAATCATAAAGATATTCCCTTTGAAAGGCCAAGGGTTTAGAGAGCAGCTGTATTAATAGGGACTGTTAGCCCCTCGTGGAACAGTAATGCAACAGGAATGTATTCATTATGCCGATTCTGTTGCAAAAATAAATAGTTTACTCCCAATTTTTTTTTTTTAAAGTACCTTTTCCGACAAGAAAAACAAGAGTTTCTACTGGACAAATTCAAGTATGTCCCTCCCCGTTTCGGTTGTTTCAGAGATGAATACACCCCTGGTGTTCGCAGACTTATTTACCATGTTGACACTACTGGGCGTCTTGGTGAAGATCATGAAGTGTGTCACTCCCAGTGGTCCTGCTACAGCCACAAAGTCCTTCAGCACATTCTTCTTCCTCACCTGTCAATCACACGCAGGCAAGCCATCAAATGCAATCCATTATGAGCACAAGACGCACTTGTATGTATAGACTCACTCTGATTCAAGTCAGTTATAAATACTAGTTTAGAGTTTCATGACATGAACAAACGGACCTTAAGGGATTCTGCAGTGAAGGGCTCCATGACGCGCCGCATGTCCTCCACTAGCTGACCGACATTCTTGCCGACTTGGCCACGGTGAAACACGAAGGAGTGAGGGACCGCACAGAACACCTCTTCCGCGACATGGTTCGCACTCAAACGTGACTTCTTCTGGTTTTTGGTCTGAAATTGAATTAACACGTTAGTTTTGCTGGCCAAGATACTTCGCTACGTTACGAGCTAACGCCAGTACTGTAGCCGTTGTGGATGTAATCAGTTACAAATAGTTTAATCATTGTTCAGATATTCTCATAAAAACATCATTTTATCCACCTAGCTACACATCCACATGCCGATGAGACAATCTTCAATATAATTACCAGTAACGTTATATTCAGTTTACAATAATCTGAATCGTGTCAATAACTATACACTATAGCTAACGTTAGCCAACAACTACTTAAACGCTTACCTTGGACTTCCCCATACTGGCAGTTTAATTTTGACAAAATACTATTATATAACGTCGCTGATGAACCTAGCTATGTGAATGTCAAGATCGAGCAAAATCCGCTGTGCCTCTTCGTGTCCTCCATTTCAATCAGATACTGCTTTTCAACCACGTGGATCTCACTGCGCCGGCGCGGTGTCACATCGAAAAACGTTCGTCTTATTCAAATGCCCAACCAAACTTTTGTTCTCACCTTCCAGCATGTGTATTTGGCAACCAACCTGGTGTTGCTAGAGGAATTTAAAGAACATTTGCAAGATTAAGTCTAAAAGGTAAAACTTAATTTTAAGGGGTCCTTATTACAGTGTAATTACATGTAACAGGTATCGTAGTTAATTGTAATAACTCAGTTACATTGTAATAACATGTAACTGGTGGTAATTGCAGTCTGTCATTACAGAGGTGTAACAACAAATGCTTGTTACCATGTTTGTTACAAAGGGGCAAGTTTAAACTAAATTCACCAATTTAGTGTTTAAATTCACCAATTTAGTGTTTAGTTTCTTCTCAGCTGCATCTGATTCAGTAATAACTGTCACAAGGTTGTAATCTCTTGTGGACAGATGCACTGGGTGTCCGAGATTAAAGGTTGGAGGCTCAATAGGCTCTAATTACCAACCCGTCAATCTGCACCCTTCAAAATCTCAAAATCAAATTTGATTGGTCACATGCACATGTTTAGCAGATTTAATTGCGGGTGTAGTGAAATGCTTGTGTTTCTAGTTCCAATAGTGCTGTAATATCTAACTATACACACAAACCTAAAAGTAAAAGAATGGAATTAAGGAATATATAAATATTAGGACGAGCAATATCGGAGTGGCATAGACTAAAATACAGTAGAATAGAATACAGTATATACATATGAGATGAGTAAAGCAAAAATATGTAAACATTATTAAAGTGACTACAGGTGTTCCATTATTAAAGTGACCAGTGATTTCATGTCTATGTACAGTATGTAGGGCATCAGCCTCTAAGGTACAAGGTTACCGGGTGGAAGCAACCTAGTGATGGCTATTTAACAGTCTGATGGCATTGAGATAGAAGCTGCTCCACTCAATGGTGTTGCTTGCACTTGCCCCCAAAGTGTACCATCTGGGTTAACTTGGTTGAGTTTATAAAAACATGTTATATATCATGGCTCAGGCTAAGACACAGATGCAGACACAGGAGGCAGATAGTACGAGTATCAGAGTTTATTATAGTACAAGGGGTAGGCAAAAAGGTAGGTCAAGGCAGACAAAGAGTCATAATCCAAATCAGAGTCAGGCAGGTACAGGACGGCAAGCAGGATCAGAAAGGGCAGAACTGGGAAGACTAGGACAAACAAAAACTAGAGCACGGGAATATGCGGGTAGGATTTGACGGGATAAGACAAACTGGCAACAGACAAACAGAAAACGTAGGTATAAATACACAGAAGATAATGGGGACAAATGGGAGACACCTGGTGGAGGATGGAGACAAGCACAAGACAGGTGAAACAGATCAGGGTGTGACAGTTATATATAAATCAACCTCACTGACTGGGGTCTACCATACGGGTGTCATCCCAGATTATAATACAAAAATAATGTATAATTAATGTTTACGCTACCCATTATGAAAACCTGAATCCCCTTGCCATCCAAGTAAGAAGATAAACCCACAAGTACACCACAGAATAACACAATGCAGTTACTAGGTGTTAGACAGGATTTAGCTAGTTGAAATGAAGTGTATCTTTAGAAGTGGTGTAAAGTACTTAAGTAAAAATACTTTCAAGTACTACTTAAGTTGTTTTTGGTGGTATCTGTACTTTACTTTACTATTTATATTTTTTATGACTTTTACTTTTACTTCACTACATTCCTAAAGAAAATAATGTACTTTTTACTCCATACATTTTTCCTGACACTCAAAAGTACTCATTACATTTTGAATGCTTAGCAGGACAGAAAATGGTCCAATTCACACACTTGTAATGAGAACATCCCTGGTCATCCCTACTGCCTCTGATCAGGTGGACTCACTAAACACAAATGCTTAATTTGTAAAGATGTGTTGGAGTGTGTCCCTGGCTATCCGTAAATTTAAAAAACAAGAAAATGGTGCCGTGTGGTCTGCTTAATATAAGGAATTTGAAGTTATTTATACTTTTACTTTTGATACTTAAGTATATTTGAGCAATTACATTTACTCTTGATACTTAAGTATATTTAAAACCAAATACTTCTAGACTTTTACTCAAGTAGTATTTTACTGGCTGACTTTCACTTTTACTTGAGTCATTTTCTATTAAGGTATCTTTACTTTTTCTCAAGTATAACAATTGGGTACTTTTTCCACCACGGATCTTGAGGGGTACTTACTTGTAATTAATGTGTACTTATATAGTACGTTACCCATCCTGACAACCTGGCCCTAATTTTAAAGCTTCTGGAAGCACCGTCCAAGTGAAAAAATTAACACACTATTATTCCACAGAGTACATGTAATATCTGTATAAGTATAATGTAATTACTAGGTGTTACACAGGATTTAGCCAGTTAAAATTAAGTGTATCTTGAGGTGTACTTACTTTTAATTATGGTGTGCCTACAAAGTACGTTAACCATTCTGACAATCTAATCGTTATCCAAGTGGGACAATAAACACACTAATACACCACAGAGTATATATTTGTAATATCTGCATAAGTACAAGGTCGTTGCTATTTGTTACACAGGATTGAGCTATTTAAAGTGATGTGTAACTTTATAGTTACCTATGAGCAATTTCGATATTACGTATTACTCATTACCAAGTGGAAATACCTACAAAATACCTACAAGATGAGCTTCTACTTTAGTCAACTTTATTGCAACATGTAAAAAGACCTTACATTTCTTACAAAATAATAAGGATTTCTATTGTTAGATTCATAATTTGATTAATTATATTAAACAAAGATATAGGCCTACTCAATAACATAAAAATAACTATTCTAGTGGTGACTCAAATAAAAATGTATTGGTCGCATACACATACACTATACACTACTGTTCAAAGTTTGGGGTCACTTAAAAATGTCCTTGTTTTTGAAAGAAAAGCACATTTTTTTGTCCATTACAATAACATCAAATTGATCAGAAATACAGTATAGACATTGTTAATGTTGTAAATGACTACTGTAGCTGGAAATGGCAGATTTTTTTATGGAATATCTACATAGGCGTACAGAGGCCCACAGAGGCCCATTATCAGCAACCATCACTCCTGTGTTCCAATGGTACGTTGTGTTAGCTTCATTAAATAGTACCCGCAAAACACCAGTCTCAACGTCAACAGTGAAGAGGCGACTCCGGGATGCTGGCCTTCTAGGCAGAGTTGCAAAGAAAAAGCCATATCTCAGACTGGCCAATAAAAATAAAAGATTAAGATGGGCAAAAGAACACAGACACTGGACAGAGGAACTCTGCGTAGAAGGCCAGCATCCAGGAGTCGCCTCTTCACTGTTGACGTTGAGACTGGTGTTTTGCGGGTACTATTTAATGAAGCTGCCAGTTGAGGTCTTGTGAGGCGTCTGTTTCTCAAACTAGACACTCTAATGTACTTGTCCTCTTGCTTAGTTGTGCACTGGGGCCTCCCACTCCTCTTTCTATTCTGGTTAGAGCCAGTTTGCGCTGTTCTGTGAAGGGAGTAGTACACAGCGTTGTACGAGATCTTCAGTTTCTTGGCAATTTCTCGCATGGAATAGCCTTCATTTCTCAGAAAAATAATAGACTGACGAGTTTCAGAAGAAAGTTATTTGTTTCTGGCCATTTTGAGCCTGTAATTGAACCCACAAATGCTGATGCACCAGATACTCAACAAGTCTAAAGAAGGACAGTTTTATAAAATCAAGCACACAGCCATGCAATCTCCATAGACAAACATTGGCAGTAGAATGGACTTACTGAAGATATCAGTGACTTTCACACGTGGCACCGTCATAGGATGCCATCATCCCAACAAGTCAGTTTGTAAAATGTCTGCCCTTCAAGTGCAGAAGTGCCTATCGTGTTAAAATCGTCTCTCCTCGGTCGCAACACTCGCTACCAGTGGCAAAAAAGTACCACATTTTCATACTTCACTAAAAGTAAAGTTATGTTAATAGAAAATGACTCAAGTAAAAGTGAAAGTCACCCAGTAAAATATTACTTGAGTAAAAGTCTAAAACTATTCGGTTTTAAATATTCTTAAGTATCACCTTTCAAATTCCTTATATTAAGCAAAACAATTTTTTATATTTTTTATATTTACAGATAGGCTATTTGTAAATATAAAAAACAAAAAAATATTTTTTGCGGGCACACTCCAGCACTCAGACATAATTTACAAATAAACCATTTGTGTTTAGTGAGTCTGCTAGACAGATGCAGTAGGGATGACCAGGGATTTTCTCTTGATAAGTGTGTGAATTGGACCAGTTTCCTGTCCTGCTAAGCATTCAAAATGGAAAGGGAAAGGGGGGTAATGAGTACTTTTGGGTGTCAGGGAAAATGTATGGAGTCAAAAGTACATTATTTTCTTTAGGAATGTAGTGAAGTAAAAGTAAAAGTTGTCCAAAATATATATAGTAATGTGCAAATACCCCAAAAAACTACTTAAGTAGTTCTTTAAAGTATTTTTACTTACGTACTTTACACCACTGCTCACTACCGAGTTCCAAACTGCCTCTGGAAGCAATGTCTGTACAATAACTATTCGTCGGGAGCGTCATGAAATGGGTTTCCATGGCCGAGCAGCTGCACACAAGCCTAAGATAACCATGCGCAATGCAGAGCATCGGCTGGAGTGGTGTAAAGCTCGCCACCATTGGACTCTGGAGCAGTGGAATCGCGTTCTCTGGAACTCACACTTCACCATCTGGCAGTCTGACGGATGAATCTGGGTTTGGCGGATGCCAGGAGAACGCTACCTGCCGCAATGCATAGTGCCAACAGTAAAGTTAGGTGGAGGAGGAATAATGGTCCGGGGCTGTTTTTCATGGTTCGGGCTAGGCCCCTTAGTTCCAGTGAAGGGAAATCTTAACGCTACAGCATAAAATTACATTCTAGATGATTCTGTGCTTCCAACTTTGTGGAAACATTTCGGGGAAGGCCCTTTCCTGTTTCAGCATGACAATGCCCACCTGCACAAAGCGAGGTCCACACAGAAATGGTTTGTAGAGATCGGTGTGGAAGAACTTGACTGGCTTGCACAGAGCCCTGACCTCAACTCCATCAAACACCTTTGGGAGGTGTGGTCAGTGCCTGACCTGTTCAACGAGCACATACTTTTGGTCATGTAGTGTATTTAGCAGATGTTATTGTGGGTGTAGCAAAATGCTTGTGTCCCTAGCTCCAACAGTGCACTAATATCTAACAATACACACAAATCAAAAAAGTTATGCAAATAAGCATACTTCCAAAGTTGTGGCAAAATATAGCTTAAGGACAACAAAGTCAAGGTATTGGAGTGGCCATCACAAAGCCCTGACCTCAATCCCATAGAAAATGTGTGGGCAGAACTGAAAAAGCATGTGAGGCCTACAAACCTGACTCAGTTACACCAGTTCTGTCAGGAGGAATGGGACAAAATTCACCCAATTTATTGTGGGAAGCTTGTGGAAGGCTACCCGAAACGTTTGACCCAAGTTAAACAATTTAAAGGCAATGCTACCAAATACTAATTGAGTGTATGTAAACTTCTGACCCACTGGGAATGTGATGAAAGAAATAAAATATGAAATAAATCATTCTCTCTACTATTATTCCGACATTTCACATTCTTAAAATAAAGTAGTGATCCTAACTGACCTAAGACGGAATTTTTACTAGGATTAAATGTCAAGTAATTGTGAAAAACTGAGTTTAATTGTACAGTCGTGGCCAAAAGTTTTGAGAATGACACAAATATTCATTTTCACAAAGTCTGCTGCCTCAGTTTCTATGATGGCAATTTGCGCATATACTCCAGAATGTTATGAAGAGTGATCAGATGAATTGCAATTAATTGTGAAGTCCCTCTTTGCCATGCAAATGAACTGAATCCCCAAAAAACATTTCCACTGCATTTCAGCTGACATCATGTCAGTGATTCTCTCGTTAACACAGGTGTGAGTGTTGACAGGACAAGGCTTGTCATGCCCTGACCTTAGTATTCTTTGTTTTCTGTATTCTTTTGGTTAGGTCAGGGTGTGACGAGGGTGGTATGTGTGTTTTTGTCTTGTCTAGGTTTTTTTATGTCTAGGTGTGTGTGTCTAGTCTAGACATATGTAGGTCTATGGTGGCCTAGATTGGTTCCCAATCAGAGGCCGCTGTTTATCGTTGTCTCTGATTGGGGATCCTATTTAGGTTGCCATTTTCCAGTTTGGTTTGTGGGTTATTGTCTATGTTGATGTTGCATGTCTGCACTCCGTGTTTATAGCATTCACGTTCGTTTTGTTATTTTATATTGTTTGTTAGTGTTCTTTGCGTTCAGTCGTCTTGTATTAAAATATGTATTCACATCACGCTGCGCTTTGGTCTCCTCACTACAACGAACGTGACAAGGCTGGAGATTACTCTGTCATGTTGATTGAGTTCAAATAACAGACTGGAAGCTTCAAAAGGAGGGTGGTGCTTGGAATCATTGTTCTTCCTCTGTCAACCATGGTTACCTGCAAGGAAACACGTGCCGTCATCATTGCTTTGCACAAAAACGGCTTCACAGGCAAGGATATTGCTGCCAGTAAGATTGCACCTAAATCAACCATTTATCGGATCATCAAGAACTTCAAGGAGAGCGGTTCAATTGTTGTCAGAAGGCTTCAGGGCACCCAAGAAAGTCCAGCAAGCGCCAGGACCGTCTCCTAAAGTTGATTCAGCTGCGGGATCGGGGCATCACCAGTACAGAGCAGGCTCAGGAATGGCAGCAGGTAGGTGTGAGTGCATCTGCATGCACAGTGTGGCGAAGACTTTTGGAGGATGGCCTGGTGTCAAGAAGGGCAGCAAAGAAGCCACTTCTCTCCAGGAAAAACATCAGAGACAGACTGGTATTCTGCAAAATGTACAGGGATTGGACTGCTGAGGACTGGAGTAAAGTCATTTTCTCTGATGAATCCCCTTTCCGATTGTTTGGGGCATCCGGAAAAAAGCTTGTCCGGAGAAGACAAGGTGAGCGCTACCATCAGTCCTGTGTCATGCCAACAGTAAAGCATCCTGAGACCATTCATGTGTGGGGTTGCTTCTCAGCCAAGGGAGTGGGCTCACTCACAATTTTGCCTAAGAACACAGCCATGAATAAAGAATGGTACCAACACATCCTCCGAGAGCAACTTCCCCCAACCATCCAGGAACAGTTGGGTGACGAACAATGCCTTTTCCAGCATGATGGAGCACCTTGCCATAAGGCAAAAGTGATAACTAAGTGGCTTGGGGAACAAAACGTCGATATTTTGGGTCCATGGCCAGGAAACTCCCCAGACCTTAATCCCATTGAGAACTTGTGGTCAATCCTCAAGAGGCGGGTGGACAAACAAAAACCCACAAATTCTGACAAACTCCAAGCATTGATTATGCAAGAATGGGCTGCCATCAGTCAGGATGTGGCCCAGAAGTTAATTGACAGCATGCCAGGGCGGAGTGCAGAGGTCTTGAAAAAGAAGGGTCAACGCCTCAAATATTGACTCTTTGCATCAACTTCATGTAATTGTCAATAAAAGCCTTTGACACTTATGAAATGCTTGTAATTATACTTCAATATTCCATAGTAACATCTGAGAAAAATATCTAAAGACACTGAAGCAGCAAACTTTGTGGAAATTAATATTTGTGTCATTCTAAAAACTTTTGGCCACGACTGTATTTGGCTAAGGTGTATGTAAACTTCCGACTTCAACTGTATATTACCAGTCAAAAGTTGACAAAAGTACTCATACAAGGGGTTTTCTTTATTTTTACATTGTTCTACATTGTAGAATAATAGTGAAGACATCAAACTATGAAATAACATATATGGAATCATGTACTAACCAAAAAAAGGTTAAACAAACCAAAATATATTTTCGATTTTCGATTCTTCAAAGTAGCCACCCTTTGCCTTGATGGCAGCATTGCACACTCTTGGCATTCTCTCAACCAGCTGCATCAGGAATGCTTTTCCAACAGTCTTGAAGGAGTTCCCACATATGCTGAGCACTTGTTGGCTGCTTTTCCTTCACTCTGCAGTCTAACTCATTCCAAACCATCTCAATTGGGTTGAGGCCGGGTGATTGTGGAGGCCAGGTCATGAGATGCAGCACTCTATCACTCTCCTTGGTCAAATAGCCCTTATACAGCCTGGAGGTGTGTTTTGGGTCATTGTCCTATTGAAAAACAAATGAGCGAAACCAGATGAGATGGCGTATCGCTGCTGCAGAATGCTGTGGTAGCCATGCTGGTTAAGTGTGACTTGAATTCGAAATAAGCAAAGCACCCCCACACCATCACACCTCCTCCTCCATTCTTGGGAACCACACATGCGGAGATCATTCGTTCAACTACTCTGCGTCTCACAAAGACATTGTAGTTGAAACCAAAAATGTCCAATTTGGACTCATCAGACCAAAGGACAGATTTCCACCGGTCTAATGCCCATTGCTCGTGTTTCTTGGCCAAAGCAAGTCTCTTCAAGTCTCTCTTGAGAACAGGATGTTCTCAATGGTGCATCTGTAAAAGTTTGTAAGGGTCTTAGGGGCCAAGACACATGTATTCATCCTCCTGAGGTTGAAGATGTGCTGTTGCACCTTCTTCACCACACTGTCTGTGTGGGTGGACCATTTCATATTGTCAGTGATGTGTACACCGAGGAACTTGAAGCTTTTCACCTTCTCCACTGCGTCCCCGTCGATGTGGATGGGGGCGTATTCCCTCTGCTGTCTCCTGAAGTCCACGATCAGCTCCTTCATTTTGTTGACGTTGTGGGAGAGGTCATTTTCCTGGCACCACTCCGCCAGGGCCCTAACCTCCTCCATGTAGGCTGTCTCGTCGTTGTTGGTAATCAGGACTACCACTGTTGTGTAGTCTGCAAACTTGATGATTGAGTTGGAGACGTGCAGGAAGGTGCTGACTCAGATTTTTCACTTGAAAATGTATGCCAAACAGAAAACATTGATTACAAGTTTAGCAAACCATATAACTCTGACAACTTTGAACAATTTAAACAGAACATTTCTCAAAAAACACATTTACTGGAAGAACTGTGCAGATGCAAAGTTTGGTAACAGAATGATGGTAAAATCTCCCTCAGTTTTCTTATGCGACCAAGTTTTCCAAAAACGAAATATCTGCTCCGAATGAAGATTCAAAGATGTCTGCAGAAAGAATGGGAAGTCAGGAAAACAAACAGCACGTCTTCGTTTAAGTAGTCTTTACCAAGTCATGTATGTTTCCTGGGGCAGGAGGTAGAGTGTGGCTTCGGCGATGGCATCCAATAGTGCGTCCGATAGTGATATGGATACTAATGGGTATGCCTATCCAAGATTGAGGATGATGGATGATGGATGAAGATGTCGAGTTTGAATCCGATGACGCCGGCAACAATGGGAAAGAAGTTGATGAGAATATTGGATTGACTACTGTCGCTGAAGGTCGGATAAAGAAAGCAAAAGTTACAGTTAGGATGCCGTCTAGTAAGGCTACTGCTCATCCCACTACTCTCTTTATGGATATGAATATCATCATCTTCATGGTGATGTATATAAATGAATAGAGGATATATCACCATAAAGGTAGAAATATTACATTTCCTTATTTTCCAGATTTGGGTATTCTACACACTGGCTATTACTGTAATGAGCTCTGGCCCAAACAAGACCACATTTGGTTGGTCCCAACTGTGGTTTGTGACAACTATGATTACCCGTTGTCGCCAATTGAATTGCAGTAATTCCGTTACAGATTTTTCAGTAATTACATGACAAATTTCAGAACAGAATTAAATCAGATTTTATTTGTCACATGCTTCGGAAACAATAGGTGTAGACTAACTGTGAATTGTTTAGTTACGGGTTGTTTTGCAACAATGCAGTGTTAAAGATGAAAATAGAAATAGTGACACAAGGAATAAAGGAATTCACAGAGGAATAAAAATACTCTGTGAATATAGAAATAAAATCATCAGTAAAAGTAACATGGCTATATATATATATATATACATATATATATATACTGTACATATAGGGTGTAGAAAATAACAGGGCTATAGACAGGGAGTACCAGTACTGAGTAGATGTGCAGGGGTATGAGGTAATTGAGGTAGGTATGTACTGTACATATTGGTAGGGGTAAAGTGACTAGGCAACAGGATAGATAAAACAGTAGCAGCATCGTATGTGGTGAGTGTGAAAGTGTGTGTGTGTGGCATCAGTATGCATGTGTGTGATGTCAGTATACATGTGTGTACATGTTATGTGTGTGTGGACGTATGTAGTGTGTTTGTGTGTGTATATATGTGTGTGTTGGGGTGTCAGTGTAAATATGTGAGTGTGTGGATAGAGTCTAGTGTGTGTGCATAGAGTCAGTGCAAGAGAGTTGGTGCAAAAAGGGTCAATGCAGGTAGTCCTGGTAGCCATTTGATTAGCTATTTAGCAGTCTTGTTTAGAAGTCTTATGGGTTGGGGGTAGAAGCTGTTCAGGCTCCTGGTGGTTCCAGACTTGATGCATCGGTACCTTTTGCCGTGCAGTAGCAGAGAGAACAGTCTGTGGCTTGGGTGGCTGAAGATTTTGACAATTTCTTGGGCCTTCCCCTGACACCGCCTGGTATAGTTTTAATCACTTAATAATTCATAAACAAACTTGATCTCAGTAAAAACACTAACTAATTGGTAGCTATACCTTTACTTGTTACTTCTGTGACCTTTCATTATCCTCCCTCATGAGTGAGAGAAATTAGAGGTTTTTGGTAACGGAATTACAAGGCAGGAGGCAATGTAATCTAAAAAACGAAATAGAAGTGTTGATATTAGTTGGCAGAGATCTTTACATTATTGTTTTTTAATGTATTTCTAATACCCTTTAATACTTTTCCTGGTAGATGTTTTCTAAGACACATTTTTTATCTGTTTGACCAGAAATCAAAACCTTTGCGTATTCCACATCTTTAGGATGAAAATGGTTGGAAAATGTATATATGCCTTAATTTGTAAAACCATAGACTCTTAACTTTCAGTTGACACCACATTTGACATGCTCCTGTAAACTTCACATGTTCATGGGTCCTTTTAGATGAAATGCCGTCTTTACCGTATCTACTAGCGCACAGCAGTTGAAAGAGACTATCCATGATGACTGACAGAATTATTCCTCATCATACGGTGGACCTTCATCTGCATCTTATCCATATTATAATGTTGTGTATTATAATAATATCATAATAATGTTATTATGTTGTTTTTATGTTTGACATCATATGTTTGACACAAATGATATTGATTACTCATAGGCTACCTTTTCGAGCTGAACTACAGTAAACAGATGGACCGCCTGGGTGTAGGCCTCTGTGAGAGAACAGCAGGCTGAAGGGAGGCAACGGGCAGAGACAGAGAGGACTCCTGCCTCCTGCACTGAGGGCCAGAGGCAGCTGAGCTGAGAGGATGGGAGGAGAGAGAGAGGGGGTGTCATTAGGGTAGTTTGTAATTATGTCTCTCTTTGTTTAGAGGGCCTGTGACAGGGAAGTGAGGGGGAGGTCTTGCTGCTGACAAAACGTTGTGTGTCAGTGTTGTGTGTAGTTCTCTTTCTCCCTTGAGTCTTTCTTACTGTAGCTCAGTCTCTCTGGTCTGCCTGTCTCTGTGAGGCTCAGACACACTAGGAAAAAGGGTTGCCGGGCTGCATGCTACAGCCACAGCGGTGGACTTTCTCATTGGGAGGCAATTCTGAGGCAGTAGACCATTCTGAGGCAATGCTAAGGAAAGGTCCGTTAGTCCTGACATCTGGATTCTAGATGAGGATGCTTTAAAGAAGTCCATTCTGTACCCATTGGAGCTCAGGATTCTGGGATACACACAGGAACACAGCTGACAGTTTGTCAACTGACTCTATACCTCTGAACAGGACTGAGGTAAGTCATAGGATCCCCTTTCAGATGTAATAAGAATAGTGCTGCTATTATAATGATAGATGATCAATGGTTAATGTTTGGCGATATGGTACAGGGCTTCTGACACTACCATTTGGCAATCATGTGATGTATTCTTTTTCTTTGGTATTCCAGTTTACTTACAGAAACTTGTTGGTACCAATAATGTGTTTCACTGAGGTTGAGGAGTAGTGACCCCTGCAAATATAGTGTGTTGTGTCAATGTTGAGGTGATAATAGTGTTTATGGTGTTGACAATGGTGGTAGCCAGAGTTGAACCTGAAAGGATTGTGTTGACCAATGGGATGGAAGTGTGAGTTGACTCTGACTGGGTTTTGTTGACCATTGTCACCCCAGTGTTGACTTGCTAATAAACTCCAGACAGGGTTAAGTGTACTTTCACCTTCCAGGGGAACATCTGGTGGGCTTTCAAGGCTTGAGAGACAGTCTGAGCTGCATCTTAGATATTGCGGTAGCATTTTTACATGCTCTGCTTCCCACTGAAAATGCCTGTATGGAATTTTGCATCAGCGTGGCCACTGTCTGACTGTGATGTACTTGTTGGTGTACACTTATAGTTGTTTGAAATGGGGAAAAGCTATTTCTACTGAATGAATACATCTCTACATGTTCTAGATATAGAGTATCATGTTTTATTGGGGGAATATGCTAATGAATCTCTATCACTGCTTAATTCCATGGACAGAAGAGCAGGTGAACAGGTAGATGGAGAAGCAGCTGACTATTGGCCTGTTTCTGTTGCTGGGGCTCCTCCTAGTCATGCCTGAGGTGGGGGGGCGGAAGGAAGAGTCCCAGAAGCACCCGTCCCGCTCTTGAGAGCTAAAAGCAGGCCGCTGCTCCTACACCTTCATCGTTCCCCAGCAGAAACTGAAGGGGGCGCTGTGCGTGAGCACCGAGTCCACCACCGGCGCCGCCAACCACTCAGAGGTAACGGCTCTGCGGGGGGAGTTGAGCCGTCAGCAGGAACAACTGGAGAAGCTAAGGGGCCAGCTGGAGCAGGAGGGGGCCCTGGTTACGGAGGTACGGGCGCTACGGAAAGAGAGCGGCAGCATGAACTCCCGCATCGCCCAGCTCTACGCCCAGCTGCTGCACGAGGTCATGTACAAGAAGGACCAGGTGGTCGAACAGAGGCGGGTCGAGAACCTACTGCTCAACGCCACCACACAGGTAATCAGACAGACAGCATTGTGGGAACAGCTGTGTTCATAAGGAGGGAAGTTAGAATCATATAACTGTATACATGCTCCTACTATCTCTCTACTGTCTTAGTATCCTTTACCTATCGATGACAGGCATGTAGCACCTTGATAACATCCCTGATTGGCCCGTTGTCTGTTGCTCGGTAATGGTGGAACAACATCCCAGATGCTGCAGATCTCCACTAGTTACAGGGAGCTGGAGAAGAAGTATGGAGCCCTCACCTCCATGATGAGCAACCAGAGTCAGCTCATCGCCCGGCTGGAGAAGCTGTGCCAAGCCACCAAGAACACTACCCCACCTCCACAGGTAGGGGGAGCTCTGTATCTATCAAACCACTGGCATTGTTATCATGGGCCTTTCTCAAGCACCGACCCTGACCCATGAAGCTAAAGTGGTACCATAACATACTACAGTACCCACAATGCTCTGTACAAAAGTCTTTATATATTTGTGTTGTATTGGACAGATGACCTCTGAACCCCTGAGTATCCAGTCCAGTGGGCGTCTGAATGACAGCTCACAGTCCAAGGAGATGGCTAATGATGTTCAGAGAGACCAGGGCGCCCCTCCACTACAGCCACAGGAGGAGAGAGAACCCCTGCAGGGGACAAAGGTGCTCCCCACCACCATGGCCGACACCCCTACTGACGCCCCCTTCATAAGCTTCCCTGTCACTAAGACCCCAGGTAAATCACGGCACCCTCAGAGCTTACAGCTGCCAACGGCGCTTTCAGCTTAACCAACACTGTCTGTGTAGGAATGAATGTCTGTCTTTGTAAGACAGTGTGAAAGAGTAACACTATGTATCTACCTTCCCCCGGCAGCGTTATCACACATTATAACACCTTGTTTCTATTTCAGTCAATACATTGCACATCTCATTGGTTCCTGCTTTGTTTCGATATTGTTTTTCACTGTCACCTTTGACAACAATCAGAACAAACAAGCTGTTTTCTTTCGGCCCTTCAAATGCTTCATTGTTTGCTGTTCAGACCTTGCGTTTGTGTTTTGAAACAGTGTCAGTATTTTGTCAGTGTTATTTACACTCCAGAAGACACTGCAGAAGCTCGGGGAGTCACTGACCCGCCGATAGGACTTTGTTATCTCTCCGGGAATGCCTAAACAATGTCTAATAACTGCCAGCTGTTCTTATCAGAGTAGAGAAGGGGCTTTGTTAATTAATGAGTAACACACACACGCATGCACACACACACACACAAGGTTGGACTTTGATATAACATTTGCAAATTCATCAATAATATTTGTTATAAATAACAATCAAATGGGCCAAAATATAATCCTCTCTTTTAGGAAATAAACCATCAAAAGTAGCTAGTCCAGAATTTGGCACCAATAATCAGATTTTTATGGTACCACTTTAGAAAGAGCGATTAGGATGAATTCCAAATAAAAATATATTTGAATCTAAAAAAAATCTAATTTACCAGCAGTACACACAACTAACAGTCTCTTACACACACACACACACATACCAACCCACCCTAACAAACACACACCCTAATCACAGCCCTCTTTAGGA
Source organism: Salvelinus alpinus (assembly GCF_045679555.1). Lineage (NCBI taxonomy): Eukaryota > Metazoa > Chordata > Actinopteri > Salmoniformes > Salmonidae > Salvelinus > Salvelinus alpinus. Next base: position 11,669,888 of record NC_092121.1, read on the forward strand.
CATTGCTATGTAACCTTGAATTACAAGGTGATACCCCCATACAATGCACGTTGTGTGCACAACTGGAATGTGTGAGATTACAAGGCAGAGCATACAGATGTGTGACACCACCTTGTATGGACAGGCTCCTCCCACAGTGGAGCTGAGCAGCAGCAGCATGGGGACTTCACACCAGTTACAATGTAGAATAAAGGGAGCATGACTCAGAGCTTATGTGTGTGTGATGAGTGACAAGGAGATACTTGTCTATAGAATGAGTGTACGGTTACAGTATGAGTATCCCTTGGTCTGGAGTGTGTGAGAGAGAGGTGATGCTTAGCCTTTCGTGTCCGTTCATGCGGTGTATGCTTATCTTTCCCTGTGTGACATAAGACATTCAACATGTGTGGTGAAAGAATGTCTTCGGCAGTAAAGAGATAAGCTGAAGCAAAGCGAGAAAACATGTATCTGTGACCCTGTTGGCTCTAAAACAAACAGAATTCCAGACCCCTCTCTCCATTACGTGTCTCACTCCCTCATTTCCAGCAGTTGGTTGAGCCTGCCCAGTGGCAGATGGATGGAGTTTGGACATTCTGGACTTCCATTAGTTCCATTGCACCAGGCAGGCTCAATCGAGCACAATTATGACTATTTGAACCCAGGTATGTTCCGAAATCCTAACTGCCTTTGTGAACCATATACCTATACCATCTCTGTCCCTCAGGACCCTGGAGGGACTGCCAGCATGTGCTGGACTCGGGCGAGACCACCAATGGGATCTACCTGCTGCGTCCACAGAGCGCCAACCGGCTTCTGCAGGCCTGGTGTGAACAGACCAAGGCCCAGGGAGGCTGGACCGTCATCCAGAGGAGACAGGACGGATCAGTCAACTTCTTCAGGACCTGGGAGCAGTACAAGGTGCTCTCACCTCCAGTGTGCAGTGAGCCACTAAAAGTGAAGCGCTCAAGAGTTTGTTATGACATCAGACAGTGTGCTGTTACCATTGCTCCAAAACACTGCAATACAAAACCCACACAGTGAGTGTGTGCACTGCAGTCCCATAATCATTTCCCCTCCTCCATTTGCCTTTCATTTCAGCTGATTATATGTCATGAAACATGAGCTGTATAGTTACTGTAATTGACAACCATCACAGTGGGCTCTAAAACCAGAAAAACAGCTGGTATTACAGCTCAGAGACTCAAGAGTATCCTTCAGTTGAGGACGGTTTAACACCACAGAAGTCATGAAAACTATTGCTACAGTGAACCTAACCCTAAACTATCTGTTGTACCCCTCCACCCCAGCAAGGCTTTGGGAACCTGGATGGAGAGTACTGGCTGGGTCTGGAGCACCTCTACTGGCTGACCAAGCAGGCCCACTACAAGCTTCGGGTGGCCATGGAGGACTGGCAGGGCCGCCAGGTGTTTGCAGAGTACGACAGCTTCCGCCTGGAGCCTGAGAGCGACTGGTACCGTCTGAGGCTGGGGGAATACCAAGGCAACGCCGGAGACTCAATGTCCTGGCACAATAACAAACCCTTTACAACTCTGGACAAGGATAAGGATGCTTATTCAGGTGAATCCCCTCTGACCTCTACTACCCTCTCTTTTCATTTCTGCCTCTTTTCATGGCTGCCTGTTTGAACACCCAGGTTTGGCTTGATGAGTTGGTTTCTCTCTCCATTTCCTCATTAGGGAACTGTGCCCACTTCCAGAAGGGGGGCTGGTGGTACCACATGTGTGCCCACTCCAACTTAAACGGCGTGTGGTATCGAGGGGGTCACTACCGCAGCCGCTACCAGGACGGGGTTTACTGGGCAGAGTTCCACGGCGGCTCCTACTCCCTCAAGACGGTCACCATGATGATCAAACCCACCTAACCCTCTCCCCATTGGTGGCACCGTAATTGGGGAGGACGGGTTCGTGGTAATGGCTGGAGTGGAATAGTTTCAAATACATCAAACATGGTTTCCATGTGTTTGATGCCATTCCATTCACTCTGTTCCAGCCATTATTATGAGCCGTCCTCGCCTCAGCGGTTATACACACATGTCAATCAGGCATCAGGGTAATTGATAAGAGAATTTCCAATCCCAATGATAATAACAATCAATAGCTCTGACCAATTCCCGAGGTTTGTAAGACAATGGGTATAATAATAATTAGTCAAAGACTCAGCTTATACAAAAGGTTAGTATAGTTTATTCAGAGAACGTTCTAAAGTCAAGAATACAAAACAATTAATTTTATACTGACTTCTCACGCCCACACATTCACACAACCATACACACAAACAGACGCACACACATACACACAAACAGACGCACACACTGTCTCACTACCCAGCCGACAGAGATAGGTGACCTTGTCCTTGACACGTAGTCCCCGGTCTCTCCCAAATCTCTAGTCAGGTCGGCACCAAGCTCAGACAGTCTGTGTTTAAAATACCATAAAGACATATTGTCTTTACCCTAATTCTGACTAGGACTACACATTTATTGATTATGATTTTATACATTCTAATCAATTCCATACAATTATACGTTTCAGGGCAGAATATTCTAATCATTCAATTAACAGATAATTTTCACCTATCAGTAATATTATGGTTCCGTCATGGATAAGGAAGTGTAACGGCTTTCTTCCTGGGATGAAGGAGAGGACCAAAATGCAGCGCAGTTAGTGTTCAACATGTTTAATTTAACGAACTGTGAACACTTACAACAATACAAAACAACAAACGTGAAAACCGAGACAGTCCTATCTGGTGCAGAACACAAACACAGAGACAGGAAACAACCACCCACAATCCCCAACACAAAACAAGCCACCTATATATGATTCTCAATCAGGGACAACGATTGACAGCTGCCTCTGATTGAGAACCATATTAGGCTGAACACAGAAACAGACAAACTAGACACACAACATAGAATGCCCACCCCAACTCACGCCCTGACCATACTAAACAAATACAAAAACAAGGGAAAACAGGTCAGGAACGTGACAGGAAGGTTGTTAATGAAGTCCTTATATGTTAAACAGTTATGTTAATAAGACAGCGTTTGACTGATATGCCAACACAACACGTGGAATTGTTTTTTAACTGCAATGTATTTATTTAATAAAAAATTGCAAAACAATGTTTGAACATAACTTTTTGATATTATCTATCTATCTATCTATCTATCTATCTATCTATCTATCTATCTATCTATCTATCTATCTATCCTCTCACACACATACACTCGCATACACACACCACAAGGTGAGGTAGGAGTCCGTTTATTTTGCTTATGAGAACTGACGTTGTGGTTTGATGCAGTGGTGTAAAGTACTTAAGTAAAAATAATTTAAAGTACGACGTAAGTCGATTTATGGGGTATCTGTACTTTACTATTTATATTTTTGATGACTTTTACTTTCTTGAAGAAAATAATGTACTGACACCCAAAAGTACTCGTTACATTTTGAATGCTTAGCAGGACAGGAAAATGGTCTAATTCACACACATAAAAAGAAAATCCCTGGTCATCACTACTGCATCTGATCTGGCAGACTCACTAAACACAAATTCTTTGTTTGTAAATTATGTCTGAGTGTTGGAGTGTGCCCCTGGCTATCCGTAAATAAAAAAAAACAAGAAAATGGTGCCGTCTGGTTTGCTTAATATAAGGAATTTGAAATGATTTATACTTTTCCTTTTGATACTTAAATATATTTGAGCAATTCCATTTACTTTTGATACTTAAGTTTATTTCAAACCAAATACTTTATTACTTTTACTCAAGTAGGATTTTACTGGGTGACTTTCACTTGAGTCATTTTCTATACGGGTACCTTTACTTTTACTCGAGTATGACAGTTGGGTACTTTTTCAACCACTGGTTTGATGTCATGTTTCCGTTTAGCAGTTTCCTCTTTGCACAAGATCAGGGCAGGGTTTGAATTTCCTCTTTGAAACACTTTCTTCACACAGTAAGCTCTCTGCCTGAGATACACTTACTGGCATTAGCACAGTGTTAGGACCGAGCCTGGACCAACGGGTGGACCATCAGTCAGGGCATCCTCTCTTACAACATCCCCCATCACCCTCACCTTGCTCAGCATCACCCTCACCTTGCTCAGCATCACCCTCACCTTGCTCAGCAGAGAACTACCATGATCTCACTCCAGAGGATGTTGAGCCTCCTCATGCTCGTGCTGTTACATGGAGGTGAGTGGTTAATTTGTTCCATACTTATCTATTAATATCTATTGTTGTGATCGCTGTGTGGATTATGTTTACGTTGACCGTAGTTATTACTCTGGTGATGGAGTAACCGTTTGCTGTCTCCCAGGGTGGTACTTAAACATGTGCTCACATCCCACTAACCGAACTTGAACGGAAGTTGGTTGTTGATAGAGGAAATTAGTTTTAATCCCACAATGGTCAATTTGAAGACTAATATTTGAGAGCAATTAAAGTCAAGGAATTAAAGTATTTAATGAGCAATAAAAAAAGGAATATTGATATGTAGCAATAATGCAATAAGGTAACAGTCATCAGTAGACAGGGCCCTGAGTTTTTCCTGGTCAGGTCACATGGATAGGAACAACTCATGACCCTAATTAAAGGATACAATTGTATAATAACATAAAATCACAAGAAATACACGTACACTCACTCAGGTACAACACAGACACTGTTGATGTTATTGAGTGATATGACATTGTCTGAATGGGTGTGGCGGGTGTGAATGTCCATGCGGTGTAACATTGAGAGCAACGTAAATGACTTCTGAAAACCACTGATGGTGGGTGTGGTGCATTGTTGTTAGTATGGTAGTTTGTCTAGTATGTGCTAACCTATGGATGCTCCATATTTGACAGATCCACCTTTGTCAAAAATAAGAATCCTTTGACTTTCATTTTGGAACACATAGGGATGGACTATGTGCTTTTCAAACCCTTTTAAGCAATTGTTGTTCCATGATATACTGTGTATTGTGGGTATTTTATTAGGATTCCCATTTAGCTGCTGCTTTTGCAAAAGCTCTCTTCCTGGGGTCCCCACAATACATGAAACATGACATAATACAGAACATTAATAGACAAGAACAGCTCAAGGACAGAACTACTTCTTTGGGATTGGTGTCCCGTCCACGGGACGGTTGAGCTAACGTAGGCTAATGCGATTAGCATGAGATTGTAAGAAACAAGAAAATTTCCCAGGACATAGACATATCTGATATTGGAGGAAAGCTTACATTCTTGTTAATCTAACTGCACTGTCCAATTTAGAGTAGCTGTTACAGTGAAAGAATACCATGCTATTGTTTGAGGAGTGCACAATTTTGAACATGTTATTAATAAACAAATTAGGCACATTTGGGCAGTCTAGAGACAACATTTTGAACAGAAATGCAATGGTTCATTGGTTCAGTCTAAAACTTTGCACATCACTGCTGCCATCTAGTGGCCAAAATCTAAATTGCACCTGGGCTGGAATAATACATTATGGCCTTTCTCTTGCATTTCAAAGATAATGGTACAAAAAATACAAAAGAACAGTTGTTTTTTTCATTGTATAAGCTTTTACCAGATCTATTGTGTTATATTCTCCTACATTCCTTTCACAATAACACATACTTCAAAGTGTTTCCTTTGAAATGGTACCAATAATATGCATATCCTTGCTTCAGGGCCTGAGCTACAGGCAGTTCGATTTGGGTATGTCATTTTAGACATAAATTGAAAAAAGGGCACACACAGCCTACATATCAATACATATACACACAAACTATCTAGGTCAAATAGGGGGGAGGCATTGTGCAGTGAGGTGTGCTCTATCTGTTTTTTGAAACCAGGTTTGCTGTTTATTTCAGTAATATGAGATGGAATGGAGTTCCATGCCATAATGGCTCTATATAATACTGTACGCTTTCTTGAATTTGTTCTGGATTTGGGGACTGTGCTTGCACAATAGGAAATAACGTCTGAGTATTTTGGGCAAGGTGATTCCCCTTTCAACACGTTTTAGAAGGGATGAGATCATCAACAATATAACGTAATATTTTCCCCACAGTACCCTCAACTCCAGGAACTATGACCACCCTTCCAGCAACAGCCAAGCCAAAAGCTATTTTCCAGCTCATCTCTGTGCTCACACTATTTAATTAACCCTCACTTATCTCACAAGGCAGAACAGTTTATATTTGATGTGGATTTCACATTGATGTCTTCATTCTTGTATGTTTTTACAGTAGTTACCTTTCCTCTTGAGCTCAACCCTCCCAGAGTGGTGGTGAAATATGGAGACTCAGTCTCAGTCAACTGCAGCACATCATCCACAGACCATGAGGGGATGGGCTGGGAGGCCACATTGGGAGGTACAGGTTTTGAACAACATGTCAACGTTGTCACCTGGACTGTGGATAACCTTACTGATTGGACAATAGAACCTAAATGCTACATCACTCTCAATGATGGCAATCAATCCTCAAAAGTACTTCCAGTCATTCTCTACAGTGAGTATTTTGCTCCTTGTGAATCAGAAAGGTATGTTTCTATTTAACTGTATATCAGCATTGAGGGTTTTTTACATTGTTGACCTCCTCTACAGAGACTCCAGACAGCGTCTCCATCTCTGTTCTGAGCCACTCGGGTCCCATGGTGGAGGGGACAGAGTACCAGCTGCAGTGTGACATCCAGAACATCGCTCCTCAACAGAACCTGGTTGTGAAGTGGTACAAAGGGAATGAACTCTTAGATAATGTAACTTACAGTAACGTCAGTAAGACACCAGTGGATGTGTCAGCTACTCTGATGATCATCCCCAGTAGAGATGATGATGAAGCTCAGTATAGCTGTAGAGCAGAACTGGACCTTGGACCAGAGGGACCACAACCCCATCCTACAGTGACATCAGAACCTCTCAACATTACTGTGCACTGTGAGTTGGCTATTAATCTAGATCTTTTTCATTATCATAAATCAAAAACAGAACCACATGACAGGTATAGCTTCCAATTTACTCATTTTGAGTTGATGCTCCTTCTCTCTATTTGCAGACAAGCCAGTGATTGAATGTCCAATCCAGTACAGTGCCGTGGAGGAGAATTCCCCCCTGGACAGGATCCCTTGTACATTCAATGGGAATCCTCCCCCTACCGTTGTGTGGTACCAGGAGGGCAGACAGGTCAATGCCTCTGCACCCCTGGCCAGGACGGACTTTGGCCAGTATGTCGTCACGATCACCAATGGCATAGGCAGCACCAGCTCTACTGTTCATATCACAGTGGAATGTAAGTGTGTGAGATCTAGTATTGTATTGCGAGATGAGATCTGTCCGATTGTTTCCTGTAAGATGCTTCTCTATCTGTTTTCAAATTTGATGAAATCTATGCTGAATATTTCTCTCCCTACTCTTTTCAGATGCCCCCAAGTTTAACTGTACTGAGCAATATGAAGTTAAAGAGAATGAAAATCACAACCTCTCAGTCACCTGTACAGTTGATGGCAACCCTTCTTCTAAAATCACCTGGTTGAAAGCCCAACAGGAAGTGGATATCCCTCAAAGTCTCACTAGGGAAAACAGAGGGGAGTACACCCTGGTTACAAACAACACACATGGAAAAGCCACGCACAAGCTTGTTATCAACGTCTTGTGTAAGTCCTGTTTCTATCCTTCAACTATGTTATTATTGGACTATTTTACAAACGTTTAACTAATTCTAGCCACACATGCTATCAGCTTTACGCTGTTCTAACCAATCTTAAAGGTAGAATAGGCCTAATAGTGATTGAGACAGGTTTTACATAATTGTTTACCACCTTTTAAGTTACTGTATTTTAGTCTCAACTGAACTGCATGGCAACCCATCTGACATCCCATAAGTTGCATAGTTTTGAGTGGTCTACTGTAAAAGCACCTCCTTTTCTCCTCAGACGCTCCTGAGTTCCTTCCAGGGAATGACACAGTGGTGGTGCGTGCAGACAGTGATGTGTCTCTGAACTGCAGTGCTGAGGGGAACCCTCCTCCTGAGCTGAGGTGGACCAACAACACTGCAGAGGGAAATGCCATTGAGACCACTGTGGGGCACCTGCGTACTCTCTATATCTCCAGAGTAACAGCTAATGCAACTTACAACTGCACAGTCACAAATAGACTGGGCTCCATCACCAAGCAGATACATGTCCTAGTAGATGTACCTCCACAACAACACCCAACGATGTTCTCCACAGCACCCTCAACTCCAGGAACTATGACCACCCTCCAAGCAACAGTCAAGCCAAAAGGTATTTTCCAGCTCATCTCTGTGCTCACATTATTTAATTAACCCTCACTTATCTCACAAGGCAGAACAGTTTATATTTGATGTGGATTTCACATTGATGTCTTCATTCTTGTATGTTTTTACAGTAGTTACCTTTCCTCTTGAGCTCAACCCTCCCAGAGTGGTGGTGAGATATGGAGACTCAGTCTCAGTCAACTGCAGCACATCATTCACAGACCATGAGGGGATGGGCTGGGAGGCCACATTGGGAGGTACAGGTTTTGAACAACATGTCAACGTTGTCACCTGGACTGTGGATAACCTTACTGATTGGACAATAGAACCTAAATGCTACATCACTCTCAATGATGGCAATCAATCCTCAAAAGTACTTCCAGTCATTCTCTACAGTGAGTATTTTGCTCCTTGTGAATCAGAAAGGTATGTTTCTATTTAACTGTATATCAGCATTGAGGGTTTTTTACATTGTTGACCTCCTCTACAGAGACTCTAGACAGCGTCTTCATCTCTGTTCTGAGCCACTCTGGTCCCATGGTGGAGGGGACAGAGTACCAGCTGCAGTGTGACATCCAGAACATCGCTCCTCAACAGAACCTGGTTGTGAAGTGGTACAAAGGGAATGAACTCTTAGATAATGTAACTTACAGTAACGTCAGTAAGACACCAGTGGATGTGTCAGCTACTCTGATGATCATCCCCAGTAGAGATGATGATGGAGCTCAGTATAGCTGTAGAGCAGAACTGGACCTGGGACCAGAGGGACCACAACCCCATCCTACAGTGACATCAGAACCTCTCAACATTACTGTGCACTGTGAGTTGGCTATTAATCTAGATCTTTTTCATTATCATAAATCAAAAACAGAACCACATGACAGGTATAGCTTCCAATTTACTCATTTTGAGTTGATGCTCCTTCTCTCTATTTGCAGACAAGCCAGTGATTGAATGTCCAAGCCAGTACAGTGCCGTGGAGGAGAATTCCCCCCTGGACAGGATCCCTTGTACATTCAATGGGAATCCTCCCCCTAACGTTGTGTGGTACCAGGAGGGCAGACAGGTCAATGCCTCTGCACCCCTGGCCAGGACGGACTTTGGCCAGTATGTCGTCACAATCACCAATGACATAGGCAGCACCAGCTCTACTGTTCATATCACAGTGGAATGTAAGTGTGTGAGATCTAGTATTGTATTGCGAGATGAGATCTGTCCGATTGTTTCCTATAAGATGCTTCTCTATCTGTTTTCAAATTTGATGAAATCTATGCTGAATATTTCTCTCCCTACTCTTTTCAGATGCCCCCAAGTTTGACTGTACTGATCAATATGAAGTTAAAGAGAATGAAAATCACAACCTCTCAGTCACCTGTACAGTTGATGGCAACCCTTCTTCTAAAATCACCTGGTTGAAAGCCCAACAGGAAGTGGATATCCCTCAAAGTCTCACTAGGGAAAACAGAGGGGAGTACACCCTGGTTACAAACAACACACATGGAAAAGCCACGCACAAGCTTGTTATCAACGTCTTGTGTAAGTCCTGTTTCTATCCTTCAACTATGTTATTATTGGACTATTTTACAAACGTTTAACTAATTCTAGCCACACATGCTATCAGCTTTACGCTGTTCTAACCAATCTTAAAGGTAGAATAGGCCTAATAGTGATTGAGACAGGTTTTACATAATTGTTTACCACCTTTTAGTCTCAACTGAACTGCATGGCAACCCATCTGACATCCCATAAGTTGCATAGTTGAGTGGTCTACTCTAAAAGCACTTCCTTTCTTCTTAGATGCTCCTGAGTTCCTTCTAGGGAATGACACAGTGGAGGTGAGTGCAGGCAGTGATGTGTCTCTGAACTGCAGTGCTGAGGGGAACCCTCCTCCTGAGATGAAGTGGAACGACACCGCTACAAGCAAGGTGAAGTTGTCCACTGAGGGGCGCCAGAGGACTGTTAGAATCACCACAGCTGGGATCTACATCTGCACTGCCACGAATATATTTGGGACGGTCACCAGAACAACAACAGTAACTATAAAAGGTATTATAACTGACCGACTGTGGGTCATGTTATGGTAGAAACGTAGCTGACCCTGATGTAGTGATTCATGTTGTCATAAGACATACTTCATATTCTTTCAGTAAGATGAATGAATGAATCGCATTCAATTCCACAGAGCTGAATTGCGAAACACGAATTCTAGATCACGAGCTTGCCTGAATCAATTTATAAACAGAATTGGTCTGAATCATGTCTAAACTCTCCCGTTCTCCTTCTATTTCCTCCTCTTCAGGTGGCTCCACAATTATAATTTGGGTGATTGCAATAATTGTCCTGGTAGCAATTGTCCTGGTCATTGCCCTGAAAGTCTTCTGTATGTGTAAGAAAAGACAAGGATATTATAATTTCATACCAGTCAACCAGTCAAATGTTCCATTGATGCCACTGTCTACAACAGGGGTAGATAACCATGATCCAGAGGGGTATCCTACGAAGGTTTGAGGAGTTACCTAAGTAAATTAGATAAACTCTTGAGTTCAACTCGGGATAACCAGTCATACGAAAGTGTCTCACCCTTTAGCCAGGTACATTTCAGAACTAACCTGCTCCTGGGCAGGCTAACTCCAGCCCAGTAGAGGTTACTGAGGGGAGGACGGCCCATAATAATGGCTGGAACGGAGCGTGGATAACATTCCACTGATTGCGCTCCAGCCATTACCACGAGCCCGTCTTCTCCCGATTAAGGTGCCAACAATCTCCTGTGAACTCCACTTGCCCTGACTGAAGTGACTGAGCCACGAGTTGAAGACCAATTAAATAAGAATCCCTCCCGCTTGTAAAGATTGCGTCATCATCTACTTCATTTGAGGAAGACAATATTTTATTAATGATTTTTTTGTTGTTGTGTGTAATTATTTATTTTTTTTGGGGGGGGGGGGTTAAAATATATCACATTCCAAATGTTGTAATGACAGAATGCATTTTAAACTTCACGCACAGTAACACGTTTGTACAATATTAAAATGATTTGGTCTACATGCAACAATGGGATTTAATAAATCAAATCCTTAAAAATAAATTTCATCCACATCATTGAACAATTAATTCTGAATGAAAAACTAAATATAATTGATTTCAAACAACAATGAGACTGCGTGATCTGCAAACGTATTTAAAATGTAAGATTAGGGTGGGGATTCAATCGGAGCCTGTTCAAGTGTCTTGCATCTGACAACATACAAACGAATGTAATAAGAATGTTCATATTTCTATATCAATACTTAATTGTATTGCTTGCTGTAGTCTAATTACAATAGCATCCGAACATTCATTTTCCTTTATAAAACTATTTTCAAAACTGTTTTTAAAAGTGACTTGTGTATGCCCATAAATAAACAAGCATCACTGCTTATGACATGCCACTGCCAGTCTGTCGCCAGTGAACATTTTATTGAAGGCAAATACATTAGGGAACTGTCCCTTTAAGAATTAGGATTTGGGAGTGACGCGGATATGAAAGCTAGTTTATCCCTCTTTCCTTTGCAACGAATATTGTTTAGATTAACTAGATTAGTTAGCTAAATTATAGGGAGAAATCATTCTCACTGTTTAGAAACGGAAAGGATACAGAAGGGGTATTTGAGCGTCCTCGGGAATTCATCTCTCAGGATTGAGGCGTCCTCCAAATTGGGATAACTTTGAATAAGTTCTTTGTATTCAGGGATCCGCTGATAAGAAGACGTTAAACATGGACTGGGGCACGGATCTCTGGGTGAGTTTGTGAGTTGTCTGGGGCTTTAGCTCTCGTGAAGTTTTGCAAAGTATTGTTTTTGCCACTTTTAATGTGATGTAACATGTAGGTTCTTCTACGACTTTGAGCATACCAAGAGACTGGGTTTGATGGAGGTAGTCAAACTATGCTGAGATTTCTTTCTCTCTCAGAACATCTGACCCAGCCATACTCAACTGGACCCAGAAAGGGGTCAAAATCGACCGCGTGTCCCAAGTGTAAAATAAATAGATATAAATATTACTTTTTTTGGAACTAATTTGGGCCTCGTCCTCTGGTATCATATAAACATATATACGATATCGTACAATTGCAGGAAATATGCTTTAAAATAAATCTTGGAGCGGAGATTTGCGTGTGAAGTTCATTGCCCCCTGGCACAACCCCTAGATGGGACACTGGAGGTCTTCCCTCAAGAAAATGTTAATGTTTTAAAACAAATTTCCTGCAATTCTATGTATTTTGACACGACGTAGGCCTATGACCGGGGTGAAAAACAACAACAAATTAAACCACAGGTTAGGTGTATTTAGGATGCTTTGAACATGAAATGAACACTCAATTTGACGACTTTGTTACTTTGAGATTTTTTGGGGATGATGTATTTTTGTTGTTGTGGTTTAACACTCAGACAGGAATGAAATGGAGATAGGGACACAGGCAAATGCTAGAAACAGTGGGAAGGTTGTACGCAGTGATTTGATCCCTGTTCTCAGGTGGAAAGTTGTATGCAACACATGCCGGGGAGTGTTACCACTACACCAAGGCTCGGGAACAGGAATGTTTAATATTAATGGTTGATGGCAGTGGGTAACTCTCTTTTTGAACAGGGCTGGAAGAAAATCCTGCTTGTTCTCCAGGAGAGTTGGCCACCCCTGATCTATGTTTCTCAAGTGCTAAAAATGTTCTTGTTATAACAATATTTTATTTAAATCACCCAAACTTGATGAAAAATCGAATACATATCAATATTCAGGTGGTTTGTGCCTACTCAGGAGATAGATAGACTAGCGTCTTATCAAGGGGGTGTACTTTACATCAAGCTGCCTCACGCTACAGAAACAGGAGATGGGCCCCTGCCCTATAAGCCGTTCCAGCTCGTGCGATACTACTTACTTACTTGCTTACTATATAGTTGAAGATCCTTGCTGTCATCTTACTCTGCCATCTCTGCCTAGCTTGTGCACAATACTAAAATATTTAATTCCTGGAGCATTTAATATCAATGCTTATTTGTATAATTTATTCAAACTGTCCATGAATGGCTGCGATAATGCCATTGATTTTCAAAGACACAAGTAGCCATATCAGACTTCAAATGTGTGGGCAGAATTGGGAAGAAGTGGAATAATAAAATGTGTGGGGAATAACAGTAGTGTTCTTGCTGACAAGCATAGTTATTACCCTATATTTTAGCCCGTTGTTGAGAATGAGAATTGTTCCACAGATCAGACTAAAGTAAATAGATAATAAAATCTTCTGAAGACAAGATGACATAAATATGCCCCTCCACCCTAACCAAATAATTGTTCTATTCATTGTCCCCCCTCTAGAATCATACATACAGTTTTCGGTTAACAATCTGTTTGACAAAATTATTGATCACCAAACGAGGGGACTAATGCAAGTGTGGATGAAATGGACCTTAGTACATGCTGTCAAAAGGCTGCATTCTATGAAGCTGATTCCTATTCCAATATGTGATAGACGCCGTATGAATGCTGTTGGAACACTAATGCACATGTTTTGGGAATGTCCTGTGGTGTCCCAGTTCTGGTCACATGTTTCAAATTTCCTTACTAAAGTTATGGGTTTCCCTGTGAAGATCCACCTTTTGTTTTTGTTGAATGATGACTGCATTTTTACTGCAACAGGTTCAGAAAATGAATCACAACATCAGCAAAAAAAATTATCCTTAGTGCCTGGATTACCCCTACAATCCTCTCACCGCAAACATTTTCAAGATATTGTTCGTATAGAGCGATCAGTGGCCGTGATAAATAAAGCTCAGGGCAAATCCAGTTGAGGCATGGGCTGTATTATGCAAAACTCTATCAGATATCAACAACTCTTGACCAAGCAATGGACCTACATGGTAAGGGCCAATGTGTGAGAGTTGGCAGCTCTGAGTGTGCTTTAAAACCCCCTGGAGTTGATGTCCGCGCCCTGCGGAACTCTAATTAGCATATTAATACAAATCTGTCAATTCAAGCAAGAGATCAGTTTTTTTGCATTGGATGCTTCTCAATCCACCGCGTCCGCTGATGTCGCAGTTCCGCATCTGCGGTGAAAGGTGGCAGAACTAGAGCAGGGTTTGTCAGACCATGAGACATCCCGAAAAGCTGTCTTGTCACAAAATCGTATGTAGCATCGGAACGGTTTGGCCTACAAAATATTATGACTCCTCTATGGAACGATTACTCTCACGAACACCATGGGACGCACCTGAAGTTGGTACAGCCGATCTGCCAACTTCTGTCTGTAGCATCCAAACAGTCTGGGCTACACTAATATGACCCCTCTGTGGAAAGGTTAGACTCACAAACATGTACATGTCTGTTGTTTTGCTCTAGGACGCCCACGGGCCTCAAGACTCATCTGAAGGTCCACTGGCACCAGTTGAAAAACATTTATGGTAGCATATAATCAAAGTATTCAGACCCCTTCCCTTTTTTTCACATTTAGTTACATTACAACCTTATTCTAAAATGGATTAAATGCATTTTTCCCCTCATCAATCTACACACACACTACCCCATAATGACAAAGTAAAAACAGTTTTTACTTTTTTAATAATATAAAACAGAAATACCTTTATTTACATAAGTATTCAGACCCTTTGCTATGAGACTCGGAATTGAGCTCAGGTGCATCCTGTTTCCATTGATCATCATTGAGATGTTTCTACAAGTTGATTTGAGTCCACCTGTGGTAAATTAAATTGATTGGACATGATTTGGAAAGGCACACACCTGTCTATTTAAGTTCCCACAGTTGACAGTGCATGTCAGAGCAAAAATCCGGGCATGAGGTCGAAGGAATTCTCCGTAGAGCTCCGAGACAGGATTGTGTTGAGGCACAGATCTGGGGAAGGGTACCAACACATTTCTGAAGCATTGAAGGTCCCCAAGAACACAGTGGCTTCCATCATTCTTAAATGGAAGAAGTTTGGAACCACCAAGACTCTTCCTAGAGCTGGCCGCATGGCCAAACTGAGCAATCGGGGGAAAAGGGCCTTGGTCAGTAACCAAGAACCAGACTGTCACTGACAGAGCTCTAGAGTTCCTCTGTGGAGATGGGATAACCTTTCAGAAGGACAACCATCTCTGCAGCACTCCATCAATCAGGCCTTTATGGTAGAGTGGCCAAACAGAAGCCACTCCTCAGTAAAAGACACTTGACAGCCCACTTGGAGTTTGCCAAAAGGCACCTAAAGGGCTCTCAGACCATGAGAAACAAGATTCTTTGGTCTGATGAAACCAAGATTTAACTCTTTGGCCTGAATACCAAGCATCACGTAGGGAGGAAACCTGGTACTATCCCTAAGGTGAAGCGTGTTGGCAGCATCATGCTGTGGGAATGTTTTTCAGCGACAGGGACTGGGAGACTAGTCAGGATCGAGGGAAAGATGAACGGAGCAAAGTACAGAGAGATCCTTGATGAAAACCTGCTCCAGAGCACTCAGGACCTCACACAGCCAAGACAACACGAGTGGCTTCGGGACAAGTCTCTGAATGTTTTTGAGTGACCCAGCCAGAGCCCGGACTTGAACCAGACATCTCTGGAGAGACCTGAAAATAGCTGTGCAGCGACGCTCCCCATCCAACCTGACAGAGCTTGAGAGGATCTGCAGAGAAGAATGTGAGAAACTCTCCAAATACAGGTGTGCCAAGCGTCATACCCAAGAAGACTCCAGGCTGTAATCGCTGCCAAAGGCGCTTCAACAAAGTACTGAGTAAATGGTCTGAATACTTATGGAAATGTGATATTTTTTAAAAGAAATTAGCAACATTTTCTAAAAACCTGTTTTTGTTTGTGATTGTTTATTTTCCTTATCAATGTAATCCATTTTAGAATAAGGCTGTGTGGAAAAAGTCAAGGGGTCTGAATACTTTGTATACAATGTACAGATACGCATGCATACTGAACAAAAATATATAAACGCAACGTGCAACGAGTTCAAACATGTTACTGTTCATATATGGAAATCATTCTATTGAAATACATTCATTAGGCCCAAATCTATGCATTTCACATGACTGTTGGTCACAGATACCTTAAAAACTAAGGAAGGGGCGTGGATAAGAAAACCAGGCAGTATCTGGTGTGACCATTAAAAAAAAATATGTAAGCTTTATTTAACTAGGCAGCGTGCCTCATGCAGCATGACATCTCGCCGTCGAATGGAGTTGTCAGGCGGCTGATTGTGGCCTGTGGAATATCCCACTCCTCTTCAATGGCTGTGCGAAGTTGCTGGATACTCCCCTGTAGTAATTTTGTGGCCTTATATTGTCCCCAGCACAAGGTGCGCCTGTGTAATGATCATGCTGTTTAATCAGCTTCTTGATATGCCACACCTGTCAGGTGGATGGATTATCTTGGCAAATGAGAAAAGCTCACTTACAGGGATGTAAACAAATTTGTGCACAACAAGAAATAAGCTGTTAAAATATGAATATCATACTGTGGACACGGAAGTCTTTGCATGCAATGCCCTGATGCATTTAGTGCTCAAATCTCTGACAGGAAAGTAGCCTCAAAATAGTCTAAAAGGTTTTGCATATGCTCCTTCGAAACAGAAGGAATAATGTTTTTGAAATTTGTTTAAGTGTGGTTTTTAAGGACTCGTAAATGTGGCTAATTTGGCCAGCATCCCTCATTTATTGATGCTGTTGGCTGCGTCAGGTTGGATCGGAATGCATCTGGATGTCCATAATCACATGTCTGGTCAATAGAAATGTTCCCTGTTGTCCGGCGCCAGACGTTCCTAAAGGAAACTCTGAAATGACTCATATTTTTGAATATTCACATGAAAATCTGTTGCCAATTGGATGGGTCCATATCATTTTTTTGACACCTTGAGTTGGACCAGCATGTCACTCTCTGAACAGATACAAATGTGATGCTGTTTACGCAGGCAGTCCAATTCTGATATTTTTCTCTAATTTGCCCAGTCAGATCAGTTTGTTTTGCCCATAATTGTAGTAGTGTGTGATTGCAGCACGCAATTTGTGACGTTCCTGCACGTGGGCATTCCCGAATCTGCATGTAAGCCCCCCCCCCCCCTCCTTCCATAAATGGACAAAAGATCAGAATTGGGCTGTCTGTGTAAACACAGCCAATGTAGCAGGTACATAAGTTGTAGCACGATTCGTAACTCAAATCAAGGTGCTGTCATTGGGGACGCTGAAGAACAAAGCAGCTTGTGCTGGTGTCTTGTCTCTCAGATCATTATGCTATTAGCTAGCTAGCCAAGTTCAAGTCAATGTTTTAATATCTCAAGAAAAAGCTTATGACCCAGATGGTTGTGCACAAACTGCCAGACATTCAGAATGTCTAGGGCCTAGGCCTTTGATGTTTTGAACTTGAGTGAATTTCATTGACATTCTTTGCCCCAAGACTAGTTTTGTCCTAAGGAAGGATCCAATTTTGGGAGGGCCATGCCCGCAACAAGTTGTCACAGTTGGGCGTTACTTGATTCCTAGAAATGGGACACTTTTGCCTCCTGCTTCCCACCACACGCATGGATGGAGCACACAGTCTCACACACACAGTTGACATATTGAATGATATCAGTTACATGATGATTTACTCCAGATCCTTCAATGTTTTCAACAGGGCACTGTACTGAGCATGCCAGTGGTCACCAACCCAACTCTAGTCCTGGAGAGAGGGTTTGCCAACTAGGCTTATTACTGACCACAAATACCTTCATTGAGGAGTTTAAAATAGCCTGGGAAAACACTGTAGTGTACACTTGCTTTCCAGGACCAGGATTGGTGCCCACTAGAGTACCGTGTGACAACAAGCAATAGCTTACTTTTTAACATGGATAGCTGGATGGATCTTTGCTCTCACTCATCGATCTCACATGGTTTTAATGAGTATAATGAGTTGATTTCAACCTCTGTTCACTGTCACCGGTTGTCATGGATTCCCCAGCCGATGTGCACAAGAGTGAGTTACAGTGGTAGCTGGTAGGCGACACAATGGACAAGACAAATAGAGAAACAAGCAGTCTTTTCACTAGAAAATCAGGCCGAGAACACACTGCCCCTCAATGTTGCTACACGGTTTATCTGAGAGCTAGGCTATGGCTACTCCACCACCTACCCAGTGATCTGACCTCCTACACACACACACACACACACACACACACACATAGTGAATATGTAAATGGTGCGTTACAGAGAGGAGGGTGGGACGGTAGGTTCTGACCTCATTACCCATGTTCCCCCCTGGGCCTCTCTTCCTCATGTCCTCTTTCCATCCTCAGTGCTGTGCTGCATGGAGCACCAGCAACCTAATTAGGTTTGACCTCGTTTAATGAACTCAAAACATCTCCTCTATCCATGCTCTTGTATGTATGTATTTATTTATTTATATGGATATATTTGCCACATCTGTTTCACTTTTTAACCCAAGAGACATTTCTTCAAACCTCTACTTTTCTCTGAAAACATGCAAACTCAAACAGGTTTTATTAGCTGGTAGTTTACTGTACCTACTCCTATCAGGTTTTTTTTGCTGGTAATTTACTGTACCTTCTCCTATCAGGTTTTATTTGCTGGTAATTTACTGTACCTTCTCCTATCAGGATTTATTAGCTGGTAGTTTACTGTACCTTCTCCTATCAGGATTTATTAGCTGGTAATTTACTGTACCTTCTCCTATCAGGATTTATTAGCTGGTAATTTACTGTACCTTCTCCTATCAGGATTTATTAGCTGGTAGTTTACTCTACCTTCTCCTATCATGTTTTATTACCTGGTAGTTTAGAGAATGACTTCAATTTGCACACAGATCTAACCAGGTTTTCATATGTTTGTATTTATGTGTGAGGGAGACTATTGGAAAACATTCATTCTTTCTCTCGCCACAATGTCGACTGCCTAATTGGTTGTGATTGTGTTTGGCCAGTAACGTTCATGGCCAACTGTGCTGCCTGCTCTGTGGCATCTGTCCCCTGCTTTCCTTGCCGTTAATCCAGCAGTTATTTTAGGCACCTAGTGTTCCGTGTGCAAGACCAGTGCATGGATATTAGCCCTGGCTGCTAGTGTGACTGAGTGAGGATAGGCTCTGTGTGTGTGTTCCACAATCCAGGACTGTAGAAAATGTAGCATGGCAGACGCACCCTTTATAAAGTTCATGAAAGACAGTGACTAAGGTAGGAAACATTCTCTATGGTCATGGAGCAGGATCAGTGGTGTAAAGTACTTAAGTAAAAATACTTGAAAGTACATTTACATTTACATTTAAGTCATTTAGCAGACGCTCTTATCCAGAGCGACTTACAAAATGGTGATCACACCAGATACTAACTGGTTTTCTGATCTTTTTTTTTTTAAAGGTATCTGTGACCAACAGATACATATCTGTATTCCCAGTCATGTGAAATCCATAGATTAGGGCCTAATAAAATGACTGATTTCTTTATGAACTGTAACTCAGTAAAATATTTGCAATTGTTGCATGTTACATTGATATTTTTTGTTCAGTATATATACTTTTTTATATTGGCCTACAAAAGGTCCACGGGTCACAAAATGTAATATATACGCATAATATATGCACAAACTGTTTCGGATGGGGAGCATGCTGTGGCCTTCAACCTAAATAGAAAGTCTGTCTGACCCTAGTGCAACTGTAATAAAGCGGATCTGCTAGCTACTAGTCATCTAGCTAGGTTAGCCAGTGGGAGCGAATGGGTTGGTTCAATAAAACATTAAAGGTACTAGCTAGCTAGTATAAACTCCAGATTTTGCAATATAGATTGCCGCTAATAGAACATTCGTAACGCTGGTGTTTATTCGAAACCATACACTTTTTAACTTACATAACTTTATAGTAATAGTAGAACATGGTAGCAGCCAGTAGCTAGTTATCCAGCTACCGCTATGTATTGGGGTGTAATCATTACGCCGATTCTGTTGCAAAAGTTTCGTCTATTAACAAAACGTTTTGTGAATGCAAACGAGAGTTTAGGTCCCTCTCTGTTTCGTTCCATTTTCTCGGTTTGGTTCTTAAACAGTAAACTGTTTCCGTAATGAATACACCCCTGGCTAACAGCTAACCTTAGCTAACTAGTCAGCCGGCTAGCTAACGTTGAGTGAGTAAATCCTACTTAAGTAGGTTTTGGAGGTATGTGTACCTTACTATTTATATTTTTGACTGCTTTTACTTCACTCCATTCCTACAGAAAATGTGTACATTTTACTCCATACATTTTCCCAGACACCCAAAAGTACTTGTTAATTTTTTAAATAATTTGTCTAATACACATATTTCTCAAAAGAGCAGTCCTGGTCATCCCAACTGCCTCTAATCTGGCGGACTCACTCAAATGGTGCCATCTGGTTTGCTTTATATAAGGCATTTGAAATGTATTTTTACTTTTGATACTTAAGTATATTTTAAACCAAGTACTTTTGGTCTTTTACTCAAGTAGTATTTTACTGGGTGACTTTCACTTTTAAGTCATTTTCTATTAACGTATCTTTATTTTTACTTAAGTATGACAATTGGGTACTTTTCCCACCACTGAGCAGGGTGACTTCCCATGCCTAGGGTGATGCATTTACAAGTGAATCTGTCTGGAGTTGGGGGGTGGAGGTAGAAGACACAGGCTGCTGTGTTGAGGCAGGGCCAACATGGATGGATAGGCCTACAGTCGTTGAAAGATTACTGTTCTTTGATGTGTCCGTGTGCCCTAAATGCTATCATGAAGCCAACAGTATGCTTCCTTAATGAAAAGCCCAACTGAATGTCCTAGCTTACTGAAACTTTCAATTGGAACCAATTTCTAAACAAAATTGTCTTCTGGAGAGAGCAAACAAGGTTATGTTTGTGCGGTGGAAGACACCAGCCAGTAGGCCGAATGGTTGTGAAACAACAATCAGCTTGGTTTATTTACAACTTAACCTCTAAGACAGGAGAACTTTGTTAAACTGGAATGAAAACCAACCAGTTGGTGTGTTCTCTCCTCGTCTCTTGGTGGTGTTTTAGGGTGAACACATAAAGAGCACACTGTGTGCTGTGGCCCTCATTTTCCTGCCCCAAAACATTTGAACATTTGATCTAAAAATAAGTCCTCTGTGTTATACACACATACAGCAACTCGCTCGCAATGTCTCATACAAGCCCACATGTTCACGTGCTCTTAGGTGTTATTTGTTCACTCTCTTTTTCGTGTGCCCTTTGAAGGGGTAGGATGGGTCAAGAACATGGCCCAACATGATAGGAATCTCTTCCCATTAAATGGCCCTCCTCCATACTGTAACTACGGAGTTCCTTGATATCATCCTCACTCTCTAACAGGCTTGTCTGTGCTTGAAGTGGCCATAAAGCACCCAGCCAAAAAAGGAACTAAAGAGAAGAGAGACTAGAAGACTCCTCACTGCATATCAAAGTGTGTGAATTTCTGTTCATTATACGTGTGGTAGCAAGTCTGTTTTTGTTTTTCTTGTGTGAGTTGACGATATGTTTGCTTATGAAGTGTAGGGAAATTAAATGTTACGTTTTAGTGTTTTTTGTTTCGCCCGTCCACCACCCTCTTCGGAGGACAAAAATAAATGTTGTTTTTACAGCTTTACATACATGGCACTTGTTTTCTCCACAGTAGTTACACAGCAAGAATATACACTGATGAACCAAAATATTACCTCGATATGCAACAATTTCAAAGATTTGACGGAGTTACAGTTCATATAAGGAAGCCAGTCAATTGAAATAAATTCATTCGGCTCTAATCTATGGATTTCACATGACTGGGCAGGAGTGCAGCCATGGGGGGGCCTGGGAGGGCATCAAATCAAATGTCATTTGTCACATGCGCCGAATACAACAGGTGTAGGTAGACCTTACCGTGAAATGCTTACTTACAAGCCCTTAACCAACAGTGCAGTTCAAGAAGAGTTGAGAAAATACTTACCAAATAAACTAAAGTTAAACATAATAACAAGTAACACAATAAAATAACAATAATGAGGCTATATACAGGGGGGTATGAAGTACAGGTTAGTCGAGGTCATTTGTACATGTAGGTAGTGGTGAAGTGACTATGCTGCTTCTCGCTGTTTATTATCTATGCAATGTACAAACAAATGGAGGGGGGGGGGGGGGTCAATGTAAATAGTCAGGTGGCCATTTGATCACCCACTTGGCAGCCAGGCCAGGCCCATCCACTGGGGAGCCAGGCCCATCTACTTGGCAGCCAGGCCCAGCCACTGGGGAGCCAGGCCCAGCCAATAAGAATGAGTACTTTCAAACAAAAGGGCTTTATTACAGACGGAAATACTCCTCAGCACCCCCTCCCCACCACCCATCGGACGATCCTGCAGGTGAAGAAGCTGGATGTGGAGGTCCTGGGCTGGCGTGGTCTGCGGTTGTGAGGCCGTTTGGACGTACTGCCAAATTCTCTAAAACGATGTTGGAGGCAGCTTATGGTAGAGAAATGAACATTCAATTCTCTGGTAACAGCTCTGGTGGACATCCCTGCAGTCAGCATGCCAATTACACGCTTATAATTACCTCAACTTGATTTCACCTGTGTTGTGATGTTTCACATAGATTCTGAACCTTCCTAATCACATAGTATCTACAGATTGTAAGTTAAAGATGAATAATTTTATTGAAACTATTATATTGTTGATTGATTGACTATGGCTTTCCAAATCTCCCAACAGTGCTATTTGTAGGGTTCATTTGAGGTAAATGTTGTGATTTTTCAGCCATTCCTGAACCTGTGACCAGAAACAAGCTACAGAGGGGAAATACCAGAATAAATTATCTAATGATACTGTCTCTTCGCAGCAAAATCTGCAGAGCTGAGATGGTTGTATGCCCCATATACATAACGTTCTGTTGGTGGCAAGAATTTATACATCATGTTTTTATTGAAACTCTTCACGTTTTGAATCAAGTGTTTTTTGTATCAGTTCATAAAACATGTGCCATAGAATCGGTACATCAAATCTCTTCTATTTTATAATCTGTATGGCGCCGCTGTCAACATTTTGGTCCTCAAATGAAACTGGTATGTTTTTCAATTTATGACGATTTCTTTTAGCCAATTTTGGCCCTTAAAGGGTAGACAAACAAGTTCCCTACCTTCGCTCCCTTCCACTTGCCTCCTCCAATTTTGCAGTAATGCGGCAATCAGTTGGATGTTTAGTGTTCTATGCAATTCATATTTGGGATGTTTCTACGGAGTCCACGTACCACAGGAAGTGCAAGAGTGGGGCGCTTCCTATTTCCTGTCGGTAAAAGGTCGTCCTCCTCCCTGTGGCCTCTCTCTCTGGCCCCTTTCCCGCTTGTTCTCCCTCTCCCCCTCTCTCTAGCAGCTAAATGCAGCATGATTTAGCATCTCAAGGCCGGGGGTCAATGGTTGTGCATATGTAGAGAATTCTTGGAAAGCATAACATTTGGGTAGATATGGTGACTTGAGATTCACTATCAACAGTCTGTAAACTAAATGTTGCCTCAGACTGATTTAATATCCAGCATTCCTTAGATGACGTCACTCATCCAATGGAACGCGGCCTGTCATTCTTATCGAATGGTGATGAGCTGTCATGCATCTCGTGTGTATCGTCCATAATATCTCTTTCTCTTTTCATGTTCCTTCTCCCCAGGACCAATATGACATCATCGACAAGCACACGCAATCCGGGCTGGAACTGGTAGAGAAGTATGTCAAGTTTGTGAAGGAGAGGACGGAGATAGAGCAGAACTATGCCAAGCAGCTGAGGTAGGCCTCATTCTTCAACATTCCTCAGGCCTCATTCCTGCGTGTGTGCCCACAGCAGTTGATGTTTGTACTCAAAAGCTGTTTTATGAAATGTATGTGGTGTCTTATGACTAGCTTGGGGCAGAATTGAACTTGTCTCCCCCTGTTGGCATTGCCTCAGCCCAGACAGTCCCAGAAACACTGCCCTCATTCTCAAGCTTGAGCCTGCATTACTGCCTCCCTTTTTCTCTCTTCCTAACTCTCACTCCGAGTGTGCTCTGGTGGAGAGGAGAGGAAGTGGGTGCAGACTGGCACATGATGGACAGGATGTGGTCAGAGAGAGCTCTAATGGAAGAAGGAAGAATAGGAGAAGTGGATGTGTTTTAACATAGATGTTATTCTTGACTGTAGTTTTGTATTGGCTTTCCCTTAAAGGGGCAGTGCAGTCAGAAACATGATATCCTTTGTTTTATATATATATCCACACTGAGTTTGGAATCATACAGTGAAATTGTGACAATTATGATAATGCCCTTTTAGTGTAAGAGCTGCCTGAATGTTCAGCTTGTTTGGCTGGGTGGGTTCTTTAGACCTAGATGTTAATAGAAGACCAATAACAGCTAGCTTTCAGGTTCCACATCCTTCCCATTAGGCTCCTCTCTGACCACTCCCAGACAGACCACTCAGTCTTAGCAGAATTCTTGCTTGAGCTTTTTTTTGTTTCTTTTTGACCATTTTAATTCAAAACAATTACAGTAAGGTAATTAATTGTTACCTAGGAATTATTTGATATTGAGATAAAAACGGCAAAATGGAAAGATCAACTGTGCCAGAGGACCGGGGCAGTCTTGCCTACAAGAAGCAAATATTTGTGTGTATTGTTTCTTAGAGGTGTGGATTGATTTTAAATTGAATCATTTCTATTAAAGGCAAACTGTAACCAATTTAGGTTAGTAGAACTTCTTCATTGATATTTGAATAGACACCCTAATTTGATGCATTGTGTTTTCCTATCATTTAGGATAATTAAGTTTGCATCTGTGGTTTCGACATATTCTATCTTCCAGACTACTTACCATATCTTCCCCCTCTCCTAATATTGACAGAAATCTAACAAAGAAATACAATCCTAAACGAGGCTGTAAAGAGGAACAGGAATGCAGGTGAGCTATTGTGGGCTTGTGTGTGTGTGTGTGTGTGTGTGTGTGTGTGTGTGTGTGTGTGTGTGTGTGTGTGTGTGTGTGTGTGTGTGTGTGTGTGTGTGTGTGTGTGTGTGTGTGTGTGTGTGTGTGTGTGTGTGTGTGTGTGCATAAAATAAATGTGCTGTATTTGTACCTGCCCAGGCCAGCTGTGATCTTCAACATGACTTTCAGTTCCTGATCAGACATAGAGAAGGAAAACAAAGCTTGACTAAAATAATACACCAACAATACATTACGTAATTTCAATGATGTCTTTTCAAACTGCTTTCCTGTCTATAGTACTGTAGTTGGAGAGGCTATGCCAGCACCTGCAGAGCAATGCAAATGACTGCTACTATACCCCCTGAGAGGGAAACGGGAATAAGGAAGTAATGGACCTATCATTACCTGGCTAACACAGCTATTTAAGCAACAGTGTATGTAACTTCCTGTCAACGCCCAAATACATTACAGATCTCATCTCTTCTGTATTCTCCCCCCCTCCCCCCTTCCATAGGTTCTCCAACCACCAGTCCTTCCTGGACATCCTGAATGAGATGAACGACTACGCAGGACAGAGGGAGCTGATTGCTGAGAACATGATGATGAACATCTGCATCGAACTCACCAAGTACCTGCAGGAGCTCAAGATGGAGCGTAAGACGGTGAGTGAGAGATCCACACTGAGAGGGGAGGATGGAAGAGTTCACAACTCACATTATTATAGTGAGGGCGAGTGAAGATGGGTGGGAGCTAGGGAAAAGGAGGGAGAGTATGAAGGAGACAGGAAGGACCAGCAGAGATGTGTAGGTTCCTCTGTTATGGCACGAAGGTAGCCTTACTTGGGTTGTCTGTAGGGGATGGTCACTGTCGTGTTGTCATCCTCTGAAAGGAGAGGAATGCCTTGGCCCATCCCCAATGGAATATAGAACACACACAAACACTATAAAGTCTCCCAGTAGACATGACCCACAGACAGACAGACTGCTGTTTGTTTACCATCTGGTTTGTTCAGTGGTTTTTGGTGGCCGTTGTTTATTCTGTCAATGGCCCTGTCTAAGTAGGGACCGTCATGTAATCATCTTGGTGTCTCATGTGTCCTCTCTCTGTATGTCTTTTTGCAGCATCTGTCGGAGGCCAAGAAAGCCCAGCAGAGTTTGGAGAGCACCTATAAGCAGCTCGACAGTGTAAGTTTGTTTACATGTCAGGCCGTCTGCCAATAACTCCCCTCTTCCAAAGGGAAAATCGACTTTGTTGGTAGAATACTAATGTATACATCCTCTCTATACAGTAGGCCTATACTTTGCTTGTCAGTGAACAACTGTTTATTCTTTCTGTTCAGTCAAAGGGCAATGTTTTGTCCAGTCACTCTCCTCCATTGTCAAATGTTTCTGAATGCTCTCTCATATTGTCTGCTGTAAGTGGGGTCATTGTTACATCAGTGAAAGGGACGTTTGTTCACTAGTTGTGAGTGCATGCATGTGTGTGTGGTGACTCAGGTGACCAGTATTTGTATTATCAGTAAAAAGAGATGAGGAGCTCCTTTTTTTAAAGCAGGGGTAGGGAACCAAAACGAGACCAGAAACTAGCAGCACTCCAGGCATTGCTCGTCGCTGTATGGGTCAGCACCACTGACTTAAACCACTGATGTTCCAGCCACATTCAGTAAAGTCAGGTGCTAGTGGCCATTGGGCAAGTGTTCACTACCCTTGGGTGAAGCAGAGGTCTCGCTTCTTCTACACAATAGTAGAGGCTATTCTATTCCATTCAAAGAGCACAGTATTGTGTTAGCTAAGATCAACATGGATATGTTTCTGTCTCTGTGTTTTAGAGTAAGAAACGTTTTGAGAGGGAGTGGCGGGAAGCGGACAAAGCTGCTCAATATGCCGAGAAAACTGACCAGGACATCAACGCCACGAAGGCCGACGTGGAAAAGGTAGTAGGACACCAACACACAATAAAAAGAACACAGGTTTTCATTTTCCGTTGCAGAACGTTTTCCTACAGTGTGCCCTACTGAACACAATCCAGCTGTCCTACTTGTCCTGTTTCCCCTTTAAACAGTGGAATGTGAGCCACCAGACTGACCTGTGTGTGACCTGTGTGTTTGTTTTGTTACCTGTGTCCAGGCCAAACAGCAGGCCAACATGAGGACACACATAGCAGAGGAGTGTAAGAACGACTACGCAGCCCAGCTGCAGAAATACAACCAGGAGCAGAGCCGGTTCTACTTCAGCGACGTGCCTCTCATCTTCAACGTGCGGCAGAGCCTCTCACCCATCCATCCTGACCTTAGCCTAGCTTCCCTTCCTTATGCTGGAACCATTTGAAATGCTAACGTTTGGTTCAACAGACACTAAAAACACAGCTGACCTTTTTGAGGTTGTTACTCTGTAATCAGGCACCAAGACATGGCAGATCTGGTTGAGTGACATCCTGTATGTGCCTCCTCTCCCTATAGAAACTCCAGGACATGGATGAGAGGCGGGTGAGGAAGCTGGCGCAGGGCTACGTCTTGTTCTCAGACACGGAGAGGCACGTGATGCCCATTATCGGGAAGTGTCTGGAGGGCGTCACTAAAGCGGGCACTAATGTCAACGAGAGGAATGTGAGTCAGCCGTACTGTACTGCATGTATACAAAACGAACCCAGACGTAACGTACGTGGATGCATGTGGTCCAATGAAGTTTGACAGAATGTGAGGGAAATGGGTATGAAACACAAATGCTTTGAAACGTTTTGGTATTGTTGGTCTGTGTTTCACTGTCATAATGTAAACTACTGTCCCTGCAGGACTCCATAGCTCTTATAGAGCAGTACAAGTCAGGCTTTGAGCGTCCTGGCGACCTGGACTTTGAGGACTACAGTCAGGGCATCAACCGTGCCTCCTCAGACAGCAGCCTGGGCACCCTCGGTACCCCCAAAGGCCCCCTGGAGCTGCTGGGCAAGAACAGGAGCAAACCGTTCTGGCTGTTCAGCAAGAAGAGTAAGGTAGGCTGCTAGTACCACCAGTCCTCAGACACAATGACTAGTTTACACCCCTGGTACATCCCACTCCCATGACTCAGTTCTGACTGAGTAACTTTCTATTTTAGGAATAGACATTATTATTCTAATCTACAATTCATGCCCAAATCAGGTTATTTCCCTCCTATGAATGACTAGTCCCCCGAGTTGATTTCTTAGTGTTTGAAATGATCAGTGCTCCAAGGTGCAGGTAGATCAACCAGGAGCAGTGTGTGTCAGTGTTGAGGCAGAGGGGCTGAATCAAGGAGACAGCGTCTGGGGACCACCTCTGTCACTATGGTCCTGAAGCTGTGGTCTCACACACAATCTTTCCTGTTCCCAGAGCTCTGCATGTACATACTGCATGCCCCCCCCCCCCCACACACACACCTTTCTAGAACTGGTATGTGCATGGCTGTGTCCCTGGCCTGTCTGTGAATAAGCCCCCTCTGACTTTCTGTAGCGTGTGACTGACTGTGGTTTCCAATAGGTCAACTCTACTGGCAGGCAGCGTTCTGCAGAGCTTGTGCTTTCATCAGCACAGACTGGCACAAACACATTGAATTCTCCGCCACAAACACACTGCTATTATACTGTATTATACTGGCCCAGACTATAACATTAGCAGTCAAACCACCACAATGACACCTTTGGGAAATGCCAACCATCAGGGATGATACTGGGACAGGGAGGGATGACTAGTTCCAGGTGACCTCATTTTTGCTGTGTTCTCGCTACATCGTCATTGGAGATCATGGATGACGTTGGACCACTAGAGGCCGTCTAGATCTAGAATATATCGGATGTCCCTTAAACAGGCCTCCTGAGCCAGTCTGAAATGACTGAAAATAAACTAGACAGGAATGTTGAGAGTACAGCAAACGAACACCTAGCTAGCCGACATCATGGCCAGCCTCTACCCACTGCTGCATCTCTCTCTCCTGTCTCCCCACCAGTCTCTTCCAGCACTTTCCTCCTGCTGCATGTCTGATTGCCTACCCTGCTGACTGCTGTCCAATCCTGTTCCTGTAATGCACCCTGCCTACCTCCCATCCTGTCTGTGTGGTACACCGCTCTGTGTCATGGCTCCTGCTCTCTCCAAAGTGGTGGATCAGTAATGATCAGAGTTAACTTTCATATTGGCCTGTGAGAAAGAGCTTTGGATGTAATTTGTAAAAAGTGTAAAAAGTCTACCCCCTCCCCATTGCACAACACTGAGTTGTGCAAAACTGAGTTGTGCAACACTCAGTCACAGCTCCTAGTTAAAGTGCTTTTTAGTCCAGGACTACTGTAGGTCTAGGCTGATCTGTGACTGAGAAACCAGCCTGTAGAGTTGACTATATTCTCCCTCACTGCTCCTCACTTGGTCATGTGGTTACACCATCATGCCAACGTTCAGTAGTTCCCACCAGGTTAGAGACCAGCCATGTTTCTTATTACCCGTATTACAAGCACGTATACCAGGCCCAGACCTGTAGGGTGTCCTTTGTACATAGTTCAGTCTACCTATGTATCTGTGTCCAGATTGAGGTTAACCAATGGAACCTCCCGTTGGTCCGCTCCAATCTGTCAACCTTGTTCCTCACGTAGGCTCACTCTACTCTACCCTTTATCGTGGCTTGTGTTTTGTTGGTGTTGGGGCTAGGGCTGTGGTGCTGTACTGGTGTTTCATTGCTGGTGTTGTGGCGCTATGTGACTGGGCTTCTGCAGGAGTAACTGCTGCAGTGTCGTCTTCTCTGTGTGTTGTGCTTAAGGTGTTGATGGTGTCTCTCTCTCTTTCCCTTGTCATCCGTTTTTGTTTTTGTCCTCCCCTCCCTCTCCCCCTCCCTGGGTGTCTGTGCTTCACCCCGCCCCAGCTCTCTCCCTCCTCCTCCTCACTCACCCCCTTGTCCACGCCGCCCGCCCCCTCGCCTGCTAACGGACCCCCCTCCCCCAAGTTCGGTCGGGACCCATTGTCGTACTGTTTGAAGGAGATCAATAAGACAGTCAAACCCAGAATATCCTCCTTCCGGACCCTCGGGCGAACGGTGAGTCATCAGGGTCAGGGGCCACAACGTCTCCTCACAAAGGCCTCCGCTAACCTGTTTGATGGATAAACCTGTTCTGTCTTATTGTAGCCTCAATTTGTCGGGGCATAGACCCTATAAGTTGTTTAAAGCGTTCCACAGGGATGCTGGCCCATGTTGACTCCAATGTTTCCCACGGTTGTATTAAGATGGCTGGATGTCCCTTGGGTGGTGGACCATTCTTGATACACACAGGAAACTGTTGACTGTGAAAAACCCAGCAGTGTTGTAGTTCTTGACACAAACCAGTGGGCCTGGCACCTACTACCATACCCTGTTCAAAGGCACTTCAATATTTTGTCTTGCACATTCACTCTCTGAATGGCACACATACATAATCCATGTCTCAAGGCTTAAAAATCTTTCTTTAACCTTAGAGCAGGTTTCCTTCATGTTTTTTATACTCTGAATACATGCATTCAAAGTATTCAAACCCCTTGACTTTTTCCACATTTTGTTACGTTACAGCCTTATTCTAAAATTAATTATGTTGTTTTGTTTTTTTCCTCATCAATCTACACTCAAATATATTATTTACATAAGTATTCAGACCCTTTACTCAGAACTTTGTTGAAGCACCTTTGGCAGCGATTACAGCCTCGGGTCTTCTTTGGTATGGCGCTACAAGCTTGGCACACCTGTATTTAGGGAATTTCTCCCATTCTCTGAAGATTCTCTCAAGCTCTTTCAGGTTGGATGGGGAGCGTCTCTGCACCGTCCTCTGGCTGGGCCACTCAAGGACATTCAGAGACTTGTCCTGAAGCTACTCCTGCGTTGTCTTGGCTGTGTGCTTAGGGTCTTTGTCCTGTTGGAAGGTGAACCTTTGCCCCAGTCTGAGGTCTTGAGATGCTGCCACCACCATGATGCTGCCACCACCATGCTTCACCGTAGGGATGGTGCCAGATATCCTCTAGACATGACGCTTTGCATTCAGGCCAAAGAGTTTAAATCTTGTTTTCATCAAACCAGAGAATCTGGTTTCTCATGGTCTGAGATTCCTTTAGGTGCCTTTTGGCAAACTCGAAGTGGGCTGTCATGTGCCTTTTACTGAGGAGTGGCTTCCGTCTGGCCACTCTACCATAAAGGCCTGATTGGTGGAGTGCTGCAGAGATGGTTCTCCTTCGAGAAGATTCTCCCATCTCCACAGAGGAACTCTAGAGCTCTGTCAGTGACAGTCTGGTTCTTGGTTTCTGACCATGGCCCTTCTCCCCCGATTACTCAGTTTGGCCGGGTGGCCAGCTCTAGGAAGAGTGTTGGTGGTTCTAAACTTATTCCATTTAAGAATGATGGAGGCCACTTTGCTCTTGGGGACCTTCAATGCTGCATGAATGTTTTGGTACCCTTCCCCAGATCTGTGCCTCGACACAATCCTGTCTCGGAGCTCTACAGACAATTCCTTCAACCTCATGGCTTGTTTTTGACTCTGACATGCACTGTCAACTGTGGGACCTTACAGAGACAGGTGTGTGCCTTTCCATATCATGTCCAATCAATTTAATTTACCACAGGTGGACTCCAATCAAGTTGTAGAAACATATCAAGGACGATCAATGGAAACAGGATGCACATGAGCTCATTTGAGTCTCATAGCAAAGGGTCTGAATACTTATGTGAACAGATTTAGACATTTGCAAAATGTCTAAATCTGTTTTTGCTTTGTCATTATGGAGTATTGTGTGTAGATTGATGAGAAATGTTTTATTTAATACATTTTAGAATAAGGCTGATAACATAACAAAATGTTGATGGGTCTGAAAACTTTCCGAATGCACTTTGTATATATATTTAAGGCACCTCGGGTGTTTGTGGTATATGGCCAATATACCACGGCTAAGGACTGTGCTTAAGCATGACACAACGCGGAGTGCCTGGATATAGCCCTTAGCCGTGGTATATTGGCCATATACCACAAACACCTGAGGTGCCTTATTGCTATTAAAAACTGGCTACCAATGTAATTAGAGCAGTAAAAATAAATGTTTTTTCATACCCGTGCTATACAGTCTGATATACCACGGCTTTCAGCCAATCAACCTTCAGGGCTCGAACCACCCAGTTTTCACACACACACACACACACATTGTCTGTCTGTTTCTCTCTCCCTCAGAGGCTCACTCCAGAGAGGATCATAGTAATGGTAATACTACAGTGGTGTCTGTGTGGGGTGTTAAAGGTGTCTCAAATTCTCACATCGACGGGGAATCTCACACATGACCACCTCTCCATCAGTACAATTGAACAAGCATCTTGACTCAAACGTCACACTAAAGTCTGCTTGTTTACCTTCTCAAATCAATGCTGGAATGTTCACGCTCTAGTTTAGCTGCTAGCACATGAACTGGAACACAGACAGATTCAAATTCAACATTGGATGCAAAGGAGAGGGCTGATAACATGGCCTGTCTGTCTGTTTGGAGTTGAAGAGGTGGCCACCTGGTGGATTAGAGGTGTAACAACACTTAATAACTCAAGTCACTTCAGCAATGGGGCAAAATTATCTAATTTGTATAATTTGACCGATATATTGGCCTCAGTTTACCTCCATTGTTTTACTGGTCTGTCACTATGATAAACTCCTTCCTTTTAAACGTTCACCACAAAACCCAATAAGAGTTCCTAAAAACATGTTCTTATTTGGGTGGGTGTGCTGCCAATGGGATGGTACTGGGAATGATTACATGGGTGACAATGGTGGTGGTCTTGGGTTCAGCTCACTGTAAAAACAAAGCATATCTGTTTGTTCACTCTAAAGCAAAAACAATGTCATTACTAGAGGTTAAATATGTTTTCAACCGTTTCCCTTGAGCTGAACCATAACCACAGACCGGCGTTTCCTCTAGAGCTGGTTGTGGGTGGCGGGGTGTGTTCCTCTCCTACCACGTGCCATGGTGATGGAGAACGTGTGTGTGTGTGTGTGTGTGTGTGTGCGTGCGTGCTAAAGTGACTGTTCCTCCCTGTGCGTTTTCTCAGCCCACGGTGACCGAGGACTTTGGCCATCTCCCCCCCGAGCAGCGCAGGAAGAGGTTACAACAGAAACTAGATGACATTGGCAAGGAGTTGCAGAAAGAAGCGGACCAGAGGTGTGTGGGGGAGTTTGACTGACTGCTTTGACAACCATCTCTGTGACTACTGACTACTGCTCCCAACATAGTATTCCTGTGTGTGTGTGTTGTTTACCAATTACTGCCCTCCACAGGGGATGCATTTCCACAGAGAATCAATCCACCTCTCATCTCCTCTCTCTCTCTCTGTCTCTGTGTCTGTCTGTTGCTTTGTCTCTGTATGTGTCTCTCCAGTGAGGCCCTGGGGAAGATGAAAGATGTGTATGAGAAGAACCCCCAGATGGGAGACCCTGCTAGCCTGTCTCCCCAGATCAACCAGACAGCCCAGAACATGGAGAGACTGAGAGGAGAGCTCAACAAGTATGAGGTAATGGACTCCCCTCTACTGGCCACAGTCATGTACTGCATGCCATGTTCCCATATGCAAGCTAGAATACATTTTGTCACCTCTTCACATAGTTTTTTGTAAACACAGACCTCATGTTTTCCTTAATTTAATATACTAACCCGTCTCTCTCTTTGACTTGGTCTCACTCACAATCTGTCACGAGCACAATCTATAGGAAACAATGGTACATTTCCTCCGTGCTTTGTTTCGTAGTCATGGTTGACAGAGGCAGGAAGGCGAGGGGATTCGATGCTCAGGAGAGGAACGTTACGAGAGGATGCGTTGAGCTACACGTCTCACTCCAACAACAACGGCAGCACTCACGAACCATACAGGTTAGAAACCAGACGCTGAGGCTTCACTCATGACTGTCAGTGAATGTACTGTAGTCGTACATCTATATTTATTATTAAGCATATGTGTGTTTCTCCCTCCAGCCCTGACAGAACCCACTCTGAAGAAGGCACCCCGGATCCCTCTCAGGCCATCTACGCCGAGTTTGACGACGACTTTGAGGAGGAGGAGGAGGAGCTTGTCGCTCCCATCGGCCAATGTACAGCCATGTACAACTTTCCAGGTAGTTGTGGATGGGTCACAATGACACCAATGTACTCAACACTAATATTGTATAACACACTTACTTGTACATGGCGATAGTGTAACATGCTGTCATGTCCCTGCTAGGTGCCAGTGAGGGGACCATCACCATGCAGGAGGGGCAGGTGTTGTCTGTAGTGGAGGAGGATAAAGGTGACGGCTGGACCAGGGTCCGCAGGGCCAACGGGAACGAGGGCTACATCCCAACATCCTACGTCAGCATCAGCCTCGGCAAGTGACCCGACACCCATCCCACCCACACGAGGCCTGAGGGAACGGCCAATCATCACTAATGATGATGATTCCAAAATACTGTGGCAGCTCTCTCATGGGACCAATCAGAAAGAGAGAAAAAAGCACTGTGGGTGGGACCACCTGGGTGTCCGTTAGGAGACTATTAGGGCCAATCGAGTCGCTTTGATTTCCTCACTGAGATGCGCACCCATGATTTCTTTCCCCTGCTGGCCAGAGAAGATGCAGTCAATTGTGCTTTTGGTTCCTTCTGGCTTGCACGTCTGTACCAGGTCACTACTTACCACAAGCCACACATTTTCATCGTAGTTCTTGATATTATCACAGTGCGTTTGTGGTTGTGGTTTAGTAATGGATATCATAGCAGGACTGATGATATAGATTAGAATGAGGCACCAACCAACATGTCCATATGCCCTCACCTCACTGTGAGGCTTCTCCTTTTCACAGTGAGAGGAGGATTAGAAGTGCTGTACTGGAGCGTTTGACATCAGGGTTGTGTTCAGTAAGGAAAAAACGTTTTGAAACTGAGTGAAACAGAGGTACTACCTGAACTTGTCTAATGAGAACACAGTGCTACAGTGTGCCCTACTGAACAGGAGCCAGGATTAAGAGGATGTTTCCCTGACACATTAATAAGCATAACCTGCTCTCTCTATCACTCCCATGCAGCCAGAATGTAAACTGATCACATTCTTGCTCTTCTTCATATTTGCACACAGCGTTTTGGACAAAGAACATTTGCTCAGATAAAGGAAGGGTCTCAACACAGATCTATGGGCACTACATTTCAGTAGGAAAGCCCCGTTGACACAGCCCCACTATTCAGATCAGATATACTCACCAGTTAGCGTGACTTTATTTTCTTGTGCTCTGAGGTATAAATATATTAGCCATCCACAAGGCCAAAGACTGCCAGTAAAGCCCCCTTAGAGAGACACGCACATACTGATGGCAATAAAGAAATGTTTCAGACAATCACAGCCGTATCTTCACTACAGCTCAGTTTCAAGCCATCGACAGAAATGGCCTATACGAGAGCTCTTTTATAGCTCTTGACTCTGAATGGTAAATAATGAGTTGTTTGTATTGAGAATATAATTTATTAAGTATGTGTAGGTTGCTACATTTAAAAGAGGTCAAGTTTAAGGCATGTTTTGGTTTATATCATAGGAGTTAACTCCCATTTGTACTTTTCCCTGCTAACACGGTGGACTGTCTGTATAAAGACTATCGTATTTATGTTATGAAATAATATATTTTAGCTATCACTACACCACTATTGTCTTATTATCTTTTTAACCTGATGAATAAAGATGTATCTTCGTGAGGTGAATGTGTCCATTTTGTCTGGAGTTTAATAGACGCTCCAGTTTTGAGCCACGCAGGAATATTCCTAATGTAAAAACTCACTCGTATGTCCAGGTGCCTTTCTGGTTAAAAGCATTGTGTATATACCTAACATCCAAATGTCTTCTGTTTTTAAGACTAATAAATGTAACACACATTTCAAAGTTCAAGTGGTGGTATCATTTATTCATGTTTTTTTTTATTGCGAATGTTTGTCTTGCATAGAGCCAACCGTTGTATTATTTATAAGCAAGCAAGTTGGTCCCCAAGAAATAAGATGCATTTGAATGAGATGAGAAAATGCCTAGAAATATCAGGTGCATGTACATACTCTTAAAGGGAAAGGCTGTTGGAGTATCCTTAGGGGTTCTTCAAATTGAAACTGGGGGAGAACCCCTATAAGTTCTTCGAAGGACCCCTTTTAATGGATCCTCAAATAACCTTTTGGGGTAAATTTGTGAACTACCCCCCCCTCCCCTCCCCTGTTATTAATAATATGCATAACAATATTTTAGTTATCAGTGTTTATTATGATTTTAGTGGCAAAGCAGAATTTAAAAAAAAATGTAAATGAGGCAAACTCCCAGCAGAACCCCTAGTCCTCTGGCATGTTAATGTTATTACATTTTTTTTAACTAGGCAGGTCAGTTAAGAACAAATTCTTATTTCCAATGACAGCCTACCAGGGAACAGTGGGTTAACTGCCTTGTTCAGGGTCAGAACGACAGATTTTTACCTTGTCAGCTCGGGGATTCGATCTAGCAACCTTTCAGTTACTGGCCCAACGCTCTAACCACTAGGCTACCTGCCACCCCAAATGGCTAATATGTTGATGTATCCATAGCCAGAATGATTTTGCAGTGCATGGTGATTTAACAGGCTTCCTGTTATATTCATCAGAGGTGTAGGGAGGGTCTGTGAATCCCAAAAATAGTAATTATACAGATGATTAACAAAACATGCACATGACAGGTATTCATACCTTGGTTTTTCTGGTAAATGTGACTTTAAAAAACGTGTGTTAATGGTTTTCATACACATACCATATCCATAATGTACAGGCCTATGGGGTATTCGTTAAAGAAGTAAGGGAGGAGGATGCTACATTTGATCTGCATACCAATACCAATTGACATAACTTTGTATGCCTCCTCGTCTGTATTCCTGCAGACACAAAAGTGAGCAGTTCAGTCATCTGCACCCAATACAGCTAGCCTTCAACATATTCTTATAGTCTACACATTCTTACCTCTTTGTCAATTGATAGCCATTGAATTGTCAATTTTCTGTTTTAGAAAGATTTGCACAAATATAAAAAGATCGATGGTATCATCATAAAACAATATAAATTTTGATCATACAGGGGACAAACCTTACCTTAAATTGAGTAGATCTTTACATTTTTCAGTTAAGTGACTGCCCTTGCAGTCTCAAATTAAAATCCAAATGTTTCTGTTGGGCAGTTAGGTTCCTGCAAGAACCCCCAACAACTAAGGAGGTTCCTCACAGAACCCCACCTCCTACAGGGTTCTTTGAAGAAACTTTTAGGGGCATTTTTCAGTGTGAAGAACCCCAAGGTTCTTCAAAGGACTTTGAGGATCTTAGAAGAACCCTTGTTGAACCCCTGTATAGCAGAGTCACAGCAGATGGCACTATTGCTGTAGTGTATAATTTCTTGTGATCTGATATCCAACAGCCTTGTCCTCTATCCTGCTCTCTCTGAGCAGGATATTCAAACAATTTATTAAGGCTTCCTAAACCTGTTTATTATTATGTACACCAATAATTTGCATGCATCATTAACACCTATTCACGTGAAAACATACCAACTACAGAGGTTATTTTCACGCATGTCCTACTAATCACAGTGCACTTGCGCTCATTCCGAACATTGGCCTCTGCTTGATCAAAACGAGGACTTTTTTTAGTGATCTAAAAGTCCTTCAACAACTGATTGATCTTTTGAAAAGTAATGATGCTCTGTATGGGGGCCCTCACAGAGGAAATTATACCTTTCCTTTCTAACACCTAATTGGCTTGCTGCTGCGCTCAAGGCCAAGTGACCACCGGGCAGCGTTGACCGGTCAGTTGATTGAGCTTGGTCATTTGTATGCACTAGTCTGACTCTCCGGAAACGATAAAGGTCAGATGGTCCATAAAACTGCCTGTCTTCGCATTGGGGTTGCCCGGGTAACAGGATCAGCCGCTCCTGTAAAGAAGCCATCCTCACCGCGACTGATAAACGGTCCGATGGTTCCTCTGTTGTCATAACTGATGCGTTAACGATGACTGTCCTCACTGTTGAGGTGGGAGGCTGAATCGCTCCACTAGGTTGGAAAGTTTGGGCTATGGTCAGAATTCTTTGGGATGGTGCAAGTTTATTTTCTTTGTTCAAACTAGGCACTGAAAGACTTAGACTGTGGCTTTAAGAAACCAAGCAGATAGTCTTTACGGTGTAGGCTTCCTCCAATCAGAAAGGAACGTCTGGTTGTTTGCCCTCTGAATGTCAAGGGATAGCCTAATATTTTAAAACTTCTTAAACGTCATTTAAAATATTTCCCTGCGTGCAGCAGCGGTTGTCAGAGATAAGGGTGCTGGACATGGGCAGAGTGCCAACCTGTTGTCTGTGTTGTCATGTAGCCTAAGCCTATTGCACCAACGCCTCTGGACAAACAGTCAACAAAATCCTATCGATCTTATTTCCCTGTACTGCTCTTTCTGTGAAAAGGTGCTAACGATACATCTACTCAGGACATTATTCATCAATCAATAAGGTGGGAGAGTAGGAAAAACTCCTGTGCTTAAAACAAACTTAATGATCCCTTCTTCCCCTAAAAATAAGATGTTCAACGACTAAATGACAGGAATGGATGGTGGATTCCTCAACAGGCATGTGAGACTGATGGAACAAGAGATGTGGTGGCAAGGCAGAGGAAAAGTAAATAGGAGAGACACGACCAGAAATAGCTGGAGATCTACTAGGTAATGTATGATAGGCGATCTGCTTGCGTAAGGGATTTGTAGCGATGTGTGTGCATTTGATGTACTTGGGCTCAATGTCAACACTGATGTTCATGCTCTCAGATGTCCATGTGTGCATTCAGTGTAGATGTTTGCTCTCCTTGAGTTGGATGAGTTCTTCATGGGAATTCAATAGATTTAGTTTCATGTTAGGATGTAGATTGAATTGTCAGAGAAAATGAACAAAAACAGGCTTCACTTACGAGGAAACCCTAGGTACATGTGAAGTGTGTTGTGCTTGGTCACTATGTTTGTCACTCTCAGCCACCGGTCCAAGCTCCCGACCACCAGGCCACCAGCCCTCCAAGAGCTGCCCCTCAACCCCCCCAATACAATACTTCCATTCCAAGACCCCCCCGCCCCGTCCCCCAATGCACCAACAAAATGAACAAAAGAGAAAAAAGAGAAAGACAGAGGAAAACAGAAAACAACAACAACAAAAAACAAAAAAACAAAATGCATCCAGGACAACACAAATCATAACAGCAAGGCCAACTGAATATGTTTGAGTGCATGTATGGCACTATTTACATGTGTGTATGTGTGTGTGTCCGTTTATGTGCACGTGTGTGCACTTGAATGAGAGTGTGTGTGTATATGCATGTCTGCGAACACTTCCGTGGCATCAGCCTCAGGCAAACAGGCATTAGCTGTAACAGCACTACCCCTCAGTGTCATTCAAACATACTTTATTTTGTAAATATTTTTAGACTTTATTTTGTTGTTGACTTTTATCTTTGACCGTCATGCTATCCTCTGCCCAGCAACTCTCCCACTTGTCTCCAATTCCACATCCCAACCCTCAGCTTCGCTCAGCCCATCCCACCTATCTCTGCTGGCCAACCTCGCTGGATTTCTACGCACTATATATATCTTTCAACTATTCTGTGATGTTTAACATACAATTTCAGTCTATCGAATCGAATAGAATCCGCAGTTTGTGAGTTGAAGATAAATACTTTTACTAAGAGTATTAGTATATTCGTAATTGACTGACCAGGTCTCTTCAAATCTCCCAACAATGCTATTTCTAGGGTACATTTTAGATTAATGTTATGCTTTTTCAGCCATTCCTGAACCTGAGACCAAAAACAGGCTACCTGAGGGCAATACCAGAACAAATGGGATATTGATTCTGTATCCTCACAATAAAATCTGCAGAGCTGCGATGATTGTACGCCACCGATATTCAACATTTTTTGAGTGACAAGAGTACAATAATTTTAGCTGAAAAGCACAAAGTCTTGAATCTTGCGTCGTTTTATATATCGACTCATACACCCTGTGCATTAGAATCAGTACATCAAAAATCTCTTCCCAACTATTTTGCAATCTATATGGCACAGCTCTCAACATCCTGGTCCTCAGATGAAACTGGTATACTTTCCTATTTCTGCTATTTTTATTCCTCTGCCAGCTTTGATCCTGTCACGCCCTGACCATAGAGAGCTGTTTATTCTCCATGTTGGTTAGGTCAGGGTGTGACTAGGGTGGGTTATCTAGGTGAATATATATGTCTATGTTGGCCTGGTATGGTTCCCAATCAGAGGCAGCTGTTTATCGTTGTCTCTGATTGGGGATCATATTTAGGTAGCCATTTCCCCATTGTGCTTTGTGGGATCTTGTCTAGGTATAGTTGCCTGTGAGCACTACGCTGAGCGGTTCTTTTGTTTGCGGTTTTGTTCTTTAAGTTTCTCTTCCAAATAAAAGGATGGAAACATACCACGCTGCATCTTGGTCCACTCCTTATAACGATCGTGACAGATCCTTTATACTGGGCAGACAGAGCAGTTCCCTACCTCCTCCCACTGCCACCTGCCTCCTCCTTCTCATACAATTTTGATAACTTCATGAAAGACATAACTCTACCATTCCAATTTACAATATAATTTAAAAACAAAATACCCTTTTCCATAAATACAGATATTTTATCAACCAGCACATTTCAGTTCAGTCATAATATTTGTTCTATCTTTTCAGGGGGGTGAAATTGAAATTGTAGCCAGCCCTGCAATGCTTGTTTGAAAAAGAGAGATACTTTGGAAAATGAGACATGTCAATCTGCACAAAGGTAAAAAGGCCATTTTTAAACAACGGATGAGGTTTTCTTAGTAACCTACTTGAGAACCATTTAGGGTTCAAGTGAAACATTTGTAGAAGTGAAGCTTTTAGAGAGAGGTTTAGTGCTTTTATATTTAATAATCTCAGCCCACCCAGTTCATATTCATTATATAGATAGGGAGTGTTTGTGTCAGGGCAGATCATGGAGCATCACCCGCAGGAGCTTTTGAATTCATAGGTAAAGAGTACAACCTCAACTCCCAACTGAGATGTCTTGTGGTTTTGTCAGTAGCTGTTAAATATTGGAGTATCGATTAAACAACCGATAACTGATGATTATTGATCAGCTACTGTAGATGTAGAGCTACATGGGAACATAACTACACTGTAGATATGAGTAACAAGCTGATGCTCTGTAACTATCTCCAGTAGAAATCTGTCTCCGTCAGCCACCATCAGCCTGTTTCTATCGCACTCGCTCTTTATTCCTGCATGTTCCAACAAAACAAGATATTATGTCTGTGTCGAGCACAGCACTGGTGATTAAAGATTCAACAGCCAGATTCACCATCAGTTCCATTTTCCTGGAGAAAGAGGCACCGGAGAAAATATAGAAAAGCTTCAGGTTTTTGGTATAGCTGTGTGTGGGGTTGGAACTTCAGTCAGTGGATTCTCAATCACAGAGACCATGACTGTTTTGCACGATGGATTTCCAGAACACCGTACAATTCTGAGAATGCTATGCTGGAACTGTAAACAAACAAACATCAAACTTTACTCTGCTTATAATAGTTCACATCTTTATGCTGTGGGCCAGCCCTTTCCTCAAACGAATGCATATCCAATCTCTCGTTATGCAATAATTCTGAAAGCAGCTGCTAGGCCTCTGAAGGAAAACCGAGAACAGCAGAACTAAAAAGTGGGGGATGGAGGGAGAGAAGGTAAATTAGAGAGAACATTCAGTTAATCTTTCCCTCTTGCCTGCTCTGTGTTGTCTGCTCTGTGTTGCCTGCTCTGTGTTGTCTGCTCTGTGTTGTCTGCTCTGTGTTGTCTGCTCTGTGTTGTCTGCTCTGTGTTGTCTGCTCTGTGTTGTCTGCTCTGTGTTGCCTGCTCTGTGTTGCCTGCTCTGTGTTGCCTGCTCTGTGTTGCCTGCTCTGTGTTGTCTGCTCTGTGTTGTCTGCTCTGTGTTGTCTGCTCTGTGTTGTCTGCTCTGTGTTGCCTGCTCTGTGTTGCCTGCTCTGTGTTGTCTGCTCTGTGTTGTCTGCTTTGTTGTCTGCCTGGTTGTCTGTCTGCCAGCCTGGTTGTCTGTCTGCCTGCTCTCTGGTTGTCTGTCTGCCTGCCTGGTTGTCTGCCTTTCCTGGTTGTCTGTCTGCCTGCTCTCTGGTTGTCTGTCTGCCTGCTCTCTGGTTGTCTGTCTGGTTGTCTGCCTGCCTGCTCTCTGGTTGTCTGTCTGGTTGTCTGCCTGCCTGCTCTCTGGTTGTCTGCCTGCCTGCTTTCTGGTTGTCTGCCTGCCTGCTCTCTGGTTGTCTGCCTGCCTACTCTCTGGTTGTCTGCCTGGTTGTCTGCCTTCCTGCTCTCTGGTTGTCTGCCTGCCTGCTCTGCCTGCCGAGGGGGATGAATGGGATTCTTTAAATAGCTCTGATTAATTAGAGGTTTTAATTGCAAGTGTGCCTGTAGCAGCAGCAGTACCAGAAGCAGCTGGACTCATACTCAATACAGTAAGTACTGTTTATATGTTCCCTCTCCCTCCACTACCGTTGATGTGCTGAAGTGGTGTAACCCACAATACACACCCCCACAGCAGCTTTGTTATTTTGCCCCCATTCCCCATATCTTGCTCTTTCTATCCTGTTGCGTCAGCGCCCTCCTTTTCTTTCTTATCATCACTGTAGTGTGCACTGTCTCAGGTCTCTCTCTTCCTTGCATCAGTCAGTTGGCTCCACCCGTTTTCACTCACTGCATTGATCACAGAATCCCATTTTAGACAGTTTGAGAGAATATCTCCAACTGTGGTGGAGTTAGACAGTATAAATACTTGGTATTCATTTAATCCAAAGCAAAAATGGAATAGTGTACAGAAATCCTCTTCAGTTGCTGGTTTATCCCGTTTTTCATGGAGGTCTCCTCAGAAGCAGTGTTCTGTATGTATATGTTTATCACCTTAGTGGAAGCTGCCTGGCAGGTTGGTACTAGTAGTTGTGACATTACCTGGTCTTTCCCACCCTATCCTCTCTGTGCTGCTTGGGTATGCAGGGGAGCCCGTGGTGATTGATGAGTGGGCCGGGGAAGCGGAAATCTATCCCCTGGCTGCGGGGCGGGCCCTGTGATGGATGGCCCCTCAGAGCCATGCTCTGGGTTGGACTGATGGGCCACGGGCCTGAGAGAGAGAGCCCACTGTTGCCTGCCTGCCTGGGAGAGGGGGAGGAGGGGGAGGGAGGGAGGGATGTGGAGGAAAAGGCAACAAGCAGTCCATAATATCGACATTTCTCACCAAGCTGAGATTTCATCTGTGCTGTTATGAATGCAGCAGAGCAAACACCAGCTGTAGGGAGTCCTTACTAAGGATCTTTTATCACCATGAATGTACAAAAGTATGACTTGGCTTAGAAAGTATCTCTATAGTGCTTATGAATACTTCATAAATCCTTTATACGTTATTGTTTGCAGGGATATCAGGCAGACCATGTTGACTTTTACTTAGCTTGGGTTAATAACGACTTGACTGAACAGCGTTGTAGCAGCAGAAAGGTCAGTTAGTTAGACAGTAGTTCTGCCCAGTCAGCCACACTTTGAAAGGGCGGGTGAATGACTTTCTCACCACCAGTAGAATCCATTATGTGCTTCAAATCATTACGGATAAAACTTCAGCACTGTGTCCTTTTGTATATGCTGTATGGCTGACAGGGATTGTTTGTAAGTGTGGTTCTACAACCAGGGAGGAAGCATGTTCAATGATGTCAGATAGATTGGCTGTCAGAGAAATGTGTCCTCCTCTTTCTTGACTGTTTGCATTCTCCCTGCAGTATACACATATACTGGGGGGGGGGGGGGGGGGGGATTTATGAGCTTTTCTCAGTGAATGCGTGACACCTTGAATGTCAACATCAGCCGGAACATTGCTTTGTGTGGGAGAGACAGAATCCACACTGTCACACACACAGACATTAATCTGTTGGTAGAACCACCTCTGATTCCTCCTCTCTGAAGCCCCGGGCTGATCGTATCACTGTAGCGAATAAGCTGAAAATCAATCACAGGGATGCACAGAGTGTGTGTAGAACCTGACAGAAAATTAATATCATCTGTGTTTTTATTATCTCAAGAGATGGAGGGGGAAACACTCCCTAGGCTCTGAGACGAGTTTGGTGGGAGGTACTGTATTAGTCCTGACAGTTCGAGCTCTGTGTACATAAACACGTAGCTCCTGTTGGAGTCGTACTGCCTGTTAGTGCTGACTTCGCCTTTGATAAACACATTATAGATGCTTCCACAGTGACCTGCAGCACTATTTATGAAGTCCCAAGGGATCTCCTGACAAATTCCTCAACGCAGCAAAGAATATGCTAACGAATGTCTGATGGAGGGAACTCTGCGACATTACATCCTGCTATTCAAATAGATTCATAAATACGTCTTAGTACCGTGGTTAACCACGGCCACTTTGTTTGTT
This sequence comes from Salvelinus alpinus, assembly GCF_045679555.1. Lineage (NCBI taxonomy): Eukaryota > Metazoa > Chordata > Actinopteri > Salmoniformes > Salmonidae > Salvelinus > Salvelinus alpinus. The sequence continues at coordinate 11,714,539 of NC_092121.1, forward strand.
CCTTTTACAGTTACAAGAATCAGCTCTTTATGAAGAGGCTCTTGTATTTTCTATTCAAATACAAAACACCCACATCTCACATGCACACACACACACATTGCTTCTCATCCGCAATATGCCAGTGGTTGCAGTCAATTTTGACTCGCCTGCCATCCAATATTGTGTGCTGCGGTGGGCCAAAGTTGTGATACATTTGCATGGATTAAATGTCAGCACCTGGTAGGGAGACGCAGCAGCCACCTTCATCCTGGCTTGGTCTGTTTATTTTCACCAGCTCTATCCTCAGTCATGGACAAGCAGAAAGGCAATGAAGGGGCCATTGACCCAGGAGGGAGGAAGAGAGAGGGAGAGGGAGCGGATTTTAAGTGACAGGGGCCAGGAGGACCACTGCTTTCAGACAGAAAGCAGAGAAAGACAGAAAGATCAATCATCAGAAAGTGACTTCATTCTTGGCTGCAGAAGTCCCAGAGAGCAGAGCAAACCTTATCTGTGGTCACTGCTCTTCACGCTTCAGCACAAAACTCTCCCTGACGGTTTTTGCCAAGATTTGACCCATCACAGAGGTGCATCTGGCTGACCACTCTAAGCTCGACCCAGCATGTGTTTCAGCTTCTCTAGAACGGTGCTAAATGTACAGTTTATTAGCAGCATTGCTTGTTTATCTTAACAAGCTTGATGTGTTTGGACTTGCCGTCCCCAGGTACACGGACAAGAAGTTACAGAGAAGACGCAAACAGAATCCACATCAGGATTTCGGCCAACATGCTCTTACTCAGTAGTCCAACTCTCTGGCTCCATGCTGCTGCTGGAGAGGCCCGTGTCTCCACCACTGTTGGCTTAACCGCCTTTTTTATCTCACTAAATATCTTTCTCTAACCTTTGCCCATCTTCTCCATCTCGTTTAACACCTCCCTCTATTCTCCCTCACACTGGGAAGAGCTGCAGTGCAACATAGCGGTGTTTAAGAAAGATACACTACATGACCAAAAGTATTGCTTGTCAAACATCTCATTCCAAAATTATGGGCATTAATATGAAGTTGGTCCCCCCTTTGCTGCTATAACAGCCTCCACTCTTCTGGGAAGGCTTTCCACTAGATGTTGGAACATTGCTGCGGGGACTCGCTTCCATTCAGCAACAAGAGCATTAGTGAGGTCGGGCACTGATGTTTGGTGATTAGGCCTGGTTTGCAGTCGGCGTTCCAATTCATCCCAAAGGCATTCGGTGGGGTTGAGGTCAGGGCTCTGTGCAGGCCAGTCAAGTTCTTCCACACAGGAAAGGGCCTTCCCCAAACATTTGCCACAAAGTTGGAAGCACAGAATGGTCTAGAATGTCATTGCATGCTGTAGCGTTACTATTTCTCTTCACTTGAACTAAAGGACCTAGCCTGAACCATGAAAAACATCCCCACACCATTATTCCTCCTCCACCAAACTTTACAGTTGGCACTATGCATTGAGGCTGGTAGCATTCTCCTGGCATCCATCAAACCCAGATTCGTCCGTCTGACTGTCAGATGATGAAACGTGATTCATCACTCCAGAGAACGCATTTCCACTGCTCCAGAGTCCAATGGCAGCGAGCATTACACCACCCCAGACGATGCTTGGCTTTGCACATGGTGATTTTAGGCTTGTGTGCAGCTGCTGGCCATGGAAACACATTTCATGAAGATCCCGACAAATAGTTATTGTGCTGACGTTGCTTTTAGAGGCAGTTTGGAACTCGGTAGTGACTGTTGCAACCGAGGAGCTACACGCTTCAGCACTCGGCGATCCCATTCTGTGAGCTTGTGTTGTCTACCATTTTGCGGCTGAGCCGTTGTTTCTCCTCTACCTTTTCCACTTCACAGTAACAGCACGTACAGTTGACCGGGGCAGCTGTAGCAGGGCAGACATTTGACGAACTGACTTGTTGGAAGTCACTGAGCTTATCAGTATGGGCCATTCTACTGCCAATGTTTGTCTATGGAGATTGCATGGCTGTGTGCTAGATTTTATACACCTGTCAGCAACGGTTGTGGCTGAAGTAGCCGAATCCACTCATTTGAAGGGGTGTCCACATTCTTTTCAATATCAAATCAAATCAAATGTATTTATATAGCCCTTCTTACATCAGCTGATATCTCAAAGTGCTGTACAGAAACCCAGCCTAAAACCCCAAACAGCAAGCAATGCAGGTGTAGAAGCACGGTGGTTAGGAAAAACTCCCTAGAAAGGCCAAAACCTAGGAAGAAACCTAGAGAGGAACCAGGCTATGAGAGGTGGCCAGTCCTCTTCTGGCTGTGCCGGGTGGAGATTATAACAGAACATGGCCAAGATGTTCAGATGTTCATAAATGACCAGCATGGTCAAATAATAATAATCACAGTAGTTGTCGAGGGTGCAGCAAGTCAGCACCTCAGGAGTAAATGTCAGTTGGCTTTTCATAGCCGACCATTAAGAGTATCTCTACCGCTCCTGCGGTCTCTAGAGAGTTGAAAACAGCAGGTCTGGGACAGGTAGCACGTCCGGTGAACAGGTCAGGGTTCCATAGCCGCAGGCAGAACAGTTGAAACTGGAGCAGGAGCACGGCCAGGTGGACTGGGGACAGCAAGGAGTCATCATGCCAGGTAGTCCTGAGGCATGGTTCTAGGGCTCAGGTCCTCCGAGAGAGAGAAAGAAAGAGAGAAAGAGAGAATTAGAGAGAGCATACTTAAATTCACACAGGACACCGGATAAGACAGGAGAAGTACTCCAGATATAACAAACTGACCCTAGCCCCCCGACACAAACTAATGCAGCATAAATACTGGAGGCTGAGACAGGAGGGGTCAGGAGACACTGTGGCCCCATCCAATGATACCCCCGGACAGGGCCAAACAGGAAGGATATAACCCCACCCACTTTGCCAAGTCACAACCCCCACACCACTAGAGGAATATCTTCAACCACCAACTTACCATCCTGAGACAAGGCCGAGTATAGCCCACAAAGATCTCCGCCACGGCACAACCCAAGGGGGGGCGCCAACCCAGACAGGAAGAACACGTCAGTGACTCAACCCACTCAAGTGAAGCACCCCTCCTAGGGACGGCATGAAAGAGCAACAGTAAGCCAGTGACTCAGCCCCTGTAATAGGGTTAGAGGCAGAGAATCCCAGTGGAGAGAGGGGAACCGGCCAGGCAGAGACAGCAAGGGCGGTTCGTTGCTCCAGAGCCTTTCCGTTCACCTTCACACTCCTGGGCCAGACTATACTCAATCATATGACCCACTGAAGAGATGAGCCTTCAGTAAAGACTTAAAGGTTGAGACCGAGTCTGCGTCTCTCACATGGGTAGGCAGACCATTCCATAAAAATGGAGATCTATAGGAGAAAGCCCTGCCTCCAGCTGTTTGCTTAGAAATTCTAGGGACAATTAGGAGGCCTGCGTCTTGTGACCGTAGCGTACGTGTAGGTATGTACGGCAGGACCAAATCGGAAGGATAGGTAGGAGCAAGCCCATGTAATGCTTTGTAGGTTAGCAGTAAAACCTTGAAATCAGCCCTTGCCTTAACAGGAAGCCAGTGTAATATATAGTGTAATATATAGTGTAAATTGAGGAGCTGACGTTTTTTGAGAAGGTAAATGTGTTATTTTCTGACACCAAGTTCAATTGAACGAGAAAGCAGAGAGTGAGATTTGGGGGAGAGATGAGAGATGGGGTGACAGTGAAAAAGAGAACGATAGATCAAGAGGGCCTAAGAGAATGTGTGTGTTTGGATAGGATATAGGGGAGAGTACTGTCTCTGATCATTTGCCCCCAGGCAGGATGATTTCCCTCGTGAAAGGCCATCAAAGAAAACTCTATGAAGAAGAAATCACATCAGAAATTCACTTTTGGAGGACCTGAATCGGTGTGTTTTTCTAACCCCAGGCAGGGTAGCGTAGAGCCTGCCGCCCGCGTCTCTGCAGGATCAGGCTATACGGTCTGTTTTCCCATGCGGCTCTATCTCATCAAATCTCACGTTTGACATCTCTCTGCTCTTTTCCTGGTGCATAATTGCGATTATATGCTGTGTAGAATGTAGATGTCATGTGATTTACCAGTTGGCCTCTTGTTAGAGGAGCTACGTACCTGGTTTAAGCTCTTGGTTGTTTCAGTGTTTAAACCTGACCTCTGTACCGTGACAATTTAACACGGAGCTGCTGAAATTACTAATTGGCCACACACTTAGGAGTGTATACACAGGCAGCCCAATGCTAATCTGTTTTTCACTAATTGGTATTTTGACCAATCCCATCAGATCTTTTCACATCAGATCTTTGTCAGAACTGATCTGATTGGTCAAAAGACCAATTAGAGAAAAAAGTATCAAAATTGGGCTGCCTGTGTAAACGCATCCATTGGCTACTCTACGCTCTCTCCTCTAGTAACCTCTGTTCCAATGACACACGTACCTGCATGCACGCAAACCACCCAGGGGCTAGAGGAACCATTACTGTTCTGTTGAAGAAAACATGTGAACCAGCTTAGCAAAATTAGTGCACAGACTGCCATCCATCATTTGAAGTCCCCAAGCAGCCTGTCATACATACATGGTATAATTTTATTATCACTGGTGCGGGAATATTTTTTCTCCATCAAAGGTGGCAGAAGCGGTGACATAAAATATCTTCTGCAGATGTAGATGATGTTGTCTAGCTGCCGGTTGTTCCCTGAGATGGAACGAGAGGGCAGAGATTTCTACTGCTAGCTAGTTTGATGAGACAGGCCAGCTCTCGCCTGGGGAGGACTAGTTTGTCTGGCAGGGATGGCGAGGGGAGTAGAGCAGTCTGGGTAGAATGGCGGGTGACTGGACGTGTGATGTGGCTCTGTGTGTGAGTGTGTGTCTCTGTGTGTGTGTGTGTGTGTGTGTGTGTGTGTGTGTGTGTGTGTGTGTGTGTGTGTGTGTGTGTGTGTGTGTGTGTGTGTGTGTGTGTGTGTGTGTGTGTGTGTGTGTGTGTGTGTGTGTGTGTGTGTGTGTGTGTGTGTGTGTGTGTGTGTGTGTATGCGTGCGTGCGTGTCAGGAGGCATGGAGGGATGCCCAGACCTAAGTTGTTTCTGGGAAAAGGGACTGCATGGGGGAGTGAGTGCCACAGTTGTTCAAAACGTCTCGGCTATTTCTTTTTTTTTTTATGAACATAAAGTGATCATATGAGATAAACTGCTTGGCGAAAAGCATCAAACTCACTATTATTTTGAGTGGACAGCAGGTGTGTGCTGTGATCTGCCTTGTAGCACTGCAGACAGACCTACAGTATATCTGGACACTTTCACTGTATGTAGGAAATTAGACCGTGGTCAACTCAGTGTTTATGCTTCTGACTACAGAAAAATGTACATGCCAGTCAATTCATGTACTTATTCATCACCAATCATTTATCAACAAATCAAATCCCACATGTTTTCGAGTTAAGCACATTCATATATGTCACCCAATCAGAGAAGTTCTAGTATTTCAGTTAGAGATGCACTGTAATGAAGTGGCTTCTAATTACGCCTCATTTCAGGACAGCTCTCTCCATGTTAGTTCAGAGCAGAGTGAGGTACTTTGTGTCCTGGCTAAGGGTCCTCTCAGTAGGCACTTCAATTTCCCTCTAATTCTGCAGCCTCTTTGTCCGAGGATAAACACCAAAGCTGTGAAATATCCACTGAATGCACTGGGCTTTATGTAACTCACACTCGTTGGATGGAGAGACCCATTCTGACTCTACAAAAATAATGTTTTCAAGGAGGGCGAGCGGATATTAGGACTAGATCAGGGCTGCTGAAAGATGAGTAAAGGACCCATGGCGTTCTACAGTACAACGAGCAGATAGAGCGTTGTGTGTTTGGTGGGGGGTTGAGTGAGAGGATGTTTGTTTGGACTGGAGGAGGGAGATGGGTGAGTCGGTTGCATTTGGGGCTCGGAGCTGCTGACTGAAGTAGTCCCGTATGTGCCTGGGTATAAATAATTATCCTCACTGTTCTGCGTCAACAAGCTGACATACTTTCATCTCTGCGTTCCGGGGTTCAGAAAGTAGATCTGGGTGTTGCTCTAAACAGCAGACAGGATCCGCAACTGAACAACCATGAGACTTGATAAGGAACGGAGTTGTTGTCACTGTTACCGGGGTCTTTATTCATGTTACAGGCATATGCAGTACCTGGTGGTTTATGGGAACACTGGCCCACATGAAACAGTACATGAGAGGATAAAGCCTTGGTTTGTCAAGATACTGTAACTGCAAAAGACAACATCTCCTATGCTGTTTGATCGTTATGAAGGCATAGTCTCTGTCCTCTATAGTTTCCGAACAATTGAATTGATTCAAGACATTTCTGTACTTATTGCAGTTCGCATTGTTGTATAGGATTCCGTGTAGTGTTTATGGGGCGTAGCTGCCAGAGAAAAGGGAACGTGTCTGAGTCTTGCTGTTGTATATTAGCTCCACTGTGTTTATTTGTCTGGGGCTCTTGATGAAAAGCCATGTCGCTCTCCATTCTCACTGTGTTCAATTTTCAGTTATTACGCAGAAATTAAATATGGCTGTCACTTTACCTTGCCAATGAGCTCCATCATGGCAAGGTAAAGGAGAGGGTGGGGAGGGAGAAGAGAT